>NC_079443.1:52791198-52931198 GCF_903798145.1 Danio aesculapii | reverse complement strand
AGGAGCCAATCAGCAATTGCTATATGGCAAATAAAGCCCACCTTCTGGTACAGGAGCCAATCCGCAATCGCTATATGGCAAATAAAGCCCGCCTTCTAGTACAGGAGCCAATCAGCAATCGCTATATGGCAAAAAGAGTCCGCTTTCTAGTACAGGAGCCAATCAGCAATCGCTATATGGCAAATAGAGTCCGTTTTCTAGTACAGGAGCCAATCAGCAATCGCTATATGGCAAATAGAGCCCGTTTTCTAGTACAGGAGCCAATCAGCAATCGCTATATGGCAAATAAAGCCCACCTTCTGGTACAGGAGTCAATCAGCAATCGCTATATGGCAAATAGAGCCAGCCTTCTAGTACAGGAGTCAATCAACAATCGCTATATGGCAAATAAAGCCCACCTTCTGGTACAGGAGCCAATCAGCAATTGCTATATGGCAAATAAAGCCCACCTTCTGGTACAGGAGCCAATCAGCAATTGCTATATGGCAAATAAAGCCCACCTTCTGGTACAGGAGCCAATCCGCAATCGCTATATGGCAAATAAAGCCCGCCTTCTAGTACAGGAGCCAATCAGCAATCGCTATATGGCAAAAAGAGTCCGCTTTCTAGTACAGGAGCCAATCAGCAATCGCTATATGGCAAATAGAGTCCGTTTTCTAGTACAGGAGCCAATCAGCAATCGCTATATGGCAAATAGAGCCCGTTTTCTAGTACAGGAGCCAATCAGCAATCGCTATATGGCAAATAGAGTCCGCTTTCTAGTACAGGAGCGAATTTAGCAATCGCTATATGGCAAATAGAGCCCGCCTTCTAGTACAGGAGCGAATTTAGCAATCGCTATATGGCAAATAGAGCCCGCCTTCTAGTACAGGAGCCAATCAGCAATCGCTATATGGCAAATAAAGCCCGTCTTCTAGCACAGGAGCCAATCAGCAATTGCTATATGGCAAATAGAGCCCGCCTTCTAGTACAGGAGCCAATCAGCAATCGCTATATGGCAAATAAAGCCCACCTTCTGGTACAGGAGCCAATCCGCAATCGCTATATGGCAAATAAAGCCCGCCTTCTAGTACAGGAGCCAATCAGCAATCGCTATATGGCAAAAAGAGTCCGCTTTCTAGTACAGGAGCCAATCAGCAATCGCTATATGGCAAATAGAGTCCGTTTTCTAGTACAGGAGCCAATCAGCAATCGCTATATGGCAAATAGAGCCCGCCTTCTAGTACAGGAGCCAATCAGCAATCGCTATATGGCAAATAGAGCCCGCCTTCTAGTACAGGAGTCAATCAGCAATCGCTATATGGCAAATAGAGCCCGCCTTCTGGTACAGGAGCCAATCAGCAATTGCTATATGGCAAATAAAGCCCACCTTCTGGTACAGGAGCCAATCCGCAATCGCTATATGGCAAATAGAGCCCGCCTTCTAGTACAGGAGCCAATCAGCAATCGCTATATGGCAAATAGAGCCCGCCTTCTAGTACAGGAGTCAATCAGCAATCGCTATATGGCAAATAGAGCCCGCCTTCTAGTACAGGAGCAAATCAGCAATCGCTATATGGCAAATAAAGCCCACCTTCTGGTACAGGAGCCAATCAGCAATTGCTATATGGCAAATAAAGCCCACCTTCTGGTACAGGAGCCAATCAGCAATTGCTATATGGCAAATAAAGCCCACCTTCTGGTACAGGAGCCAATCCGCAATCGCTATATGGCAAATAAAGCCCGCCTTCTAGTACAGGAGCCAATCAGCAATCGCTATATGGCAAAAAGAGTCCGCTTTCTAGTACAGGAGCCAATCAGCAATCGCTATATGGCAAATAGAGTCCGTTTTCTAGTACAGGAGCCAATCAGCAATCGCTATATGGCAAATAGAGCCCGTTTTCTAGTACAGGAGCCAATCAGCAATCGCTATATGGCAAATAGAGTCCGCTTTCTAGTACAGGAGCGAATTTAGCAATCGCTATATGGCAAATAGAGCCCGCCTTCTAGTACAGGAGCCAATCAGCAATCGCTATATGGCAAGTAAAGCCCGTCTTCTAGCACAGGAGCCAATCAGCAATTGCTATATGGCAAATAGAGCCCACCTTCTAGTACAAGAGCCAATCAGCAATTGCTATAGAATGACAATTCTCCAGGGAAGAGGCTTGGACCAGATGTTACTTTCTGCTGATTTTGTGTGATACGAACATTTAGAAATGAATCTAAATAGACAGTTGTTGTTTACTTTCATTGGTTATTTGTAATATGTAAGTGTAATCGTAAGCTTGGCAAGTAGTTTTAGAGAATTTGATGTTTTTCCACTCAAGCAGAATGCCCAAGCATAGGTGTTTCAAAGATGGCCGCCGAGTGAAATGACTTGCCTTAAAGGGACTTTGATTTTAATTTTTTTTTAAAATCTTATTCTTATTTTTATTTTCCTGACAGTGTGTGATCAGCCAGTTCATATTCTAGCTCTTGATTGATTTTTAAAATGTATTTATTTATTTGTAATTATTTTAATTGATTATTTTATTGTCGCGACAGTGTGTGACGAGCCAGATTATATTCTAGCTCTTGATTGATTTTTTTGTTTTATTTTTATTTATCATTCATTAATTTTATCTTTTAATCGTTTACATTTATATATTTTTTTTATTTTAATTTTCCGACAGTGTGCGAAGAGCCAGTCTATATTTTAGCTGTAGATTGTTTTGTTTTTTGTTTTTTAAATTCTTTTATTTATTTTATATTTATTTATTTTTTGTTTTTAATTGTTGTTGTTTTTTTTCGACAGTGTGTGATGAGCCTGTGTATATTCTAGCTCTTGATTTATTTTTTAAAAATTAATTTTAAATAATTTATGACATCACAATAGCGCAGTGGGTAGCACAATCGCCTCACGGCAAAAAGGTCGCTGGTTCAAGCCTCAGCTGGGTCAGTTGACATTTCTGTGTGGAGTTTGCATGTTCTCCCCGAGTTGGCGTGGGTTTCCTCTGGGTGCTCCAGATTCCCCTACAAGTCCAAAGACATGCGGTATAGGTGAATTGGGTAAGCTAAATTGGCCGCAGTGTATGAGTGTGTGTGTGATTGACTGTGAATGGATGTTTCCCAGTGATGGGTTGCAGTTGGAAGGGCATCCGCTGCGTAAAACTGGATAAGTTGGCGGTTCATTCCGCTGTGGTGACCCCAGACTAATAAAGGGACTAAGCCAAAAAGAAAATGAATGTTTTAATTTATTTTTATTTTATTTTCCTGACACCGTGCGATGAGCCAGATTTTATTCTAGCTTGATTTATTTTTTAGTATTTAATTTAATTCAATTTAATTTTATTTAATTATTCATTTATTCGCTTTTTTATTGTTTGAATTTATTTAATAAAGTTTTCTCGACAGTGTGGGACAAGCCAGTTTATATTGTTGCTCCTTATTTATTTATTTATTTATTTATTTATTTATTTATTGTTTTCATGTATTTGTATTTTATTTTATTCTTCAAGACAGTGTGTGATGAGCCAGATTTTATTCTAGATCTTGATTTAAAATATATATTTTATTTATTTATGTATTTTTAAATTGTTTTAATAATTTTTTTTGTCTGACAGTGTGCGAAGAGCCAGTGTATATTCTAGCTCTTTATTGTTGTTTTTAATTAAATTAAAATATTAATTAATTTAATTTTTTTAATTGTTTTAATAAATTTTTATTTTATTTTATTTTCCAGACACCGTACGATGGGATTTTATTCTAGCTGTTGATTTGATTTCTTTTTTATTATTTTATTTTTTTAATTTTATTTAATTTTATTTTATTTAATTTTATTTAATTTTATTTTATTTTATCTTTCCCAACAGTGTGATGAGCCAGTTTATATTCTAGTTCTTGATTTTATTAAAAAAAAAATTTAAAACTGCTTTTATTCTAGCCGAAATAAAACAAATAAGACTTTCTCCAGAAGAAAAAATATTATCAGACATACTGTGAAAAATTCCTGAATCTGTTCAACATCATTTGAGAAATATTAAAAAAAGAATAAAAAAATCACAAGAGGGCGAATAATTCTGATGTCAGCTAAATATTCAAGAAAGAAAAAAGAAATTATAAATAACAAAACATTTAAACATACACTATATTAAATTCAACTCAACGTATAGAGGGTTAACTGATATATATATATATATATATATATATATATATATATATATATATATATATATATATATATATATATATATACAGTCGTCAACATTTGAAGTGACGAGAAGAATTTAAAGACAAGAAGAATGAGTGCAGGTCAATAAATTCAGGACAACTCTGATCAATTGTTTTTGAACTACTTCACTTCAATGTTGACTACAATATATATCTATAAATATATATATATATATATATATATATATATATATATATATATATATATATATATATATATATATTGCTAATCATGATTTTAGTGAATTGTCTTGATTTAATCTGGGAATAGAATAATACACTTCTCTCTCTCTCTTCTGTTACCTTAAATAATGTCGTGAGATTTTAAACAGAAATCTGTAGTTCTGGTCTGCATGAAGTGTGAGTCTCTGCACCACTGAAGGTGTGAACACAAACACTGAACACACACTCACACCGACACAGCTGCTTCAGGGACACACACATACTCACACGTTCACACACGCATACTCGCTCACACGTTCACACACACGTTCTCACACACACATTTGCTCTGCAGTTTGCGTCAGCATAAGCTTTTTCACAACAAACAAACCAGATCTGATCTTCATTCTGTGTTTAAATGCTTCTTTCCATTTGTTTCAGCGCTGCAAATGTGAAAACGCTGCAGAATATCCTCAACAAATGCACACACACATGCTGAAAACACTGCAGAATATCCTCAACAAATGCACACACACATGCTGAAAACACTGCAGAATATCCTCAACAAATGCACACACACATGCTGAAAACACTGCAGAATATGCTCAACAAATGCACACACACATGCTGAAAACACTGCAGAATATCCTCAACAAATGCACACACACATGCTGAAAACACTGCAGAATATCCTCAACAAATGCACACACACATGCTGAAAACACTGCAGAATATGCTCAACAAATGCACACACACATGCTGAAAACACTGCAGAATATGCTCAACAAATGCACACACACATGCTGAAAACACTGCAGAATATCCTCAACAAATGCACACACACATGCTGAAAACACTGCAGAATATGCTCAACAAATGCACACACACATGCTGAAAACACTGCAGAATATGCTCAACAAATGCACACACACATGCTGAAAACACTGCAGAATATCCTCAACAAATGCACACACACATGCTGAAAACACTGCAGAATATGCTCAACAAATGCACACACACATGCTGAAAACACTGCAAAACTTTACAACAAGACCTGAACAAATGCACACACATTGAAAATGCCCTTTATTTAGATAAACATCTTCAGTTTAGCAGTTTTGTATCTGACGTTTAGACGTTTAAAGTGTTACTCCAGTGTTTTATTGACTATTGTTTTATATACACATGCTATAATACTACGCTAACCTTTGGAGTTATTATATTTGATTACATTTCTATTTTTGAAAGAGTTAAGCCTCATCAAGATTGAATTTATTTCTGAAAGTATACAGTAAACTCTATAAAATGAAGGACTCACTGGTCATCTAAAACAGCTGGTATCTACAGTTGAGGTCAGAATTATTAGCCCCCCTTTGATTTTCTTTGTTAAATATTTACCAGATGATGTTGAACAGAGCAAGGAGATTTTCACAGTATGTCTGATAATATTTTTTTCTTCTGGAGAAAGTCTTATTTGCTTTATTTCGGCTAGAATAAAAGCAGTTTTAAATTTTTAAACATTATTTTAAGGTCAATATTATTAGCCCCTTTAAGCTATATATTGTTTTCGATAGTCTACAGAACAAACCATCATTATACAATAACTTGCCTAATTACCCTAACCTGCCTAGTTAACCTAATTAACCTAGTTAAGCCTTTAAATGTCACTTTAAGCTGTATTGAAGTGTCTTGAAGAATATCTAGTCTAATATTATTTACTGTCATCATGACAAAGAGAAAATAAATCAGTTATTAGAGATGAGTTATTAACACTATTATGATTAGAAATGTGTTGAAGAAATCTGCTCTCCGCTAAACAGAAATTGGGGAAAAAATAAACGGGGGCTAATAATAATTCTGACTTCAACTGTACATCAATCTTCTTGAATATAAATGACCCTTCGCTAAGCCCCGCCCTCCTTAGCTACTGATGCTACACCTGTCAAGCTTTCGTTGCTGGAACGTCTATTACAATGTGTGTGCGCCAGTGTCAGACACATTCCCAATGATATAATTAGTAATTTTTGGTGAACAGGTGAGATATCCGAGAAAGCCAGACAAAACAGGACTGCAGTATGCATTACAGGAGTATATTCACAACATAGGCAACCGATTAGAAAATAATCAAAATTGAAGCTAGGTTGGCCTAGCTGCCTCATACGCTGACCATTCAGCAGCTTACTTCATGCACAGCAGGAGAGGTGAAATTGAAAAATAATCAAATAATAACTAATTAAACCGTGATTTCCCTTTTTTAGCCTAACCGGCGAGGAAACACATGTACAGTGCTTCTACTTAATTCATTCACAGAAAGAACAGCCAGAAAGGGGAACTTGATGGATTTGTGCCGAATATTAGCATCATTGACTCATAACAATGTACAGTAGCTATAACTGTCAGCATGTCTGTGTGCTCTTTATACCGTTTCTATTCTAATTTGCAGTTCAGTGGAAGAAATAAATAAACTGAAATGCAAATCAAAGTATAAATAACAGAAGTAAACAAATAGATTTTTCCTACCTGCAAATATTAATCAGACACCAAATATAAAAGCAGACACTAACCCACTATAACTTCATCACCAATGACTAAGGACGCACTCACACTATGTACAGTTACCTTGAACCATTGTACAGATGCACAGTTGTACAGTTGCCACTCACTTACATTTGGGCCTGAGCAATCTTACGTCATTGATGATGCGCTGTTCAGTAAGCGCTCTTGCTCAGCACAGTGGAGATTTCTATAGTTATATTAAAGTCCTCGTGCTGCAGGTATTAGGAGTATTTCTGAAGGCGCAGCTGTCGTGCAGTGAGGGGTTTGAGTCTTTAATAATCCACGACAGTTTGCGTTCATTGAACAGTAAGAATGATTAATAAATCCATATTAAACAGTCCCGTAAAAGTCAGGTCTCGTCTTCAGTTTCGGGCTCAGGTGGGCTTTGCACTCACACTACAAGCGTACTGCGCCAAAGGTCAAGCACTCACCTCTTCCAACCGGGCCAGGGTCGGCCAAGTGAACCATGCCTAAGCCCGATTCAGAGAACTCACACTTCTCAAATGATCCGAGAAATGGGCCTGGGCACAGTTTGGATAGCATAGAATAAGGGAATAAGGTGCGCGTGAACTGTGGAGCAGGTATGAAGATGGTTGCGCGTTGAATGAATGCATGAATGAATAAATAAATAGACACAAATCTGTTTTTTATATTAATTATTTTTTAATATTTAAAATATATATATATTTTTTTTCAACTTCAAAGTTGTTTAAGAAGTCCCATAATACAATTCAAATGAATAAATAAATAAATGCATGAATAAATAAATGCAGAAATAAATAAATAAATTAATTAATAAATGCATGAATAAATAAATAAATAAATAAATAAATAAATAAATAAATAAATGCACAAATAAATAAATAAATGCATGAATAAATAAATGCATGAATAAATAAATGCAGAAATAAATAAATAAATTAATTAATAAATGCATGAATAAATAAATAAATAAATAAATAAATAAATAAATAAATAAATGCACAAATAAATAAATAAATGCATGAATAAATAAATGCATGAATAAATAAATGCAGAAATAAATAAATTAATTAATTAATAAATGCATGAATAAATAAATAAATAAATAAATAAATAAATGCACAAATAAATAAATAAATGCACGAATAAATAAATAAATGCATGAATAAATAAATAAATGCACAAATGAATGAATAAATAAATAAATAAATAAATGCACAAATAAATAAATAAATAAATAAATAAATGCACAAATAAATAATTAAATGCATGAATAAATAAATTAATGCATAAATAAATAAATGCACAAATGAATGAATAAATAAATAAATAAATGCACAAATAAATAAATAAATAAATAAATACACAAATAAATAAATAAATAAATGCATGAATAAATAAATGCACAAATAAATAATTAAATGCATGAATAAATAAATTAATGCATAAATAAATAAATGCACAAATAAATAAATAAATAAATAAATACACAAATAAATAAATAAATAAATGCATGAATAAATAAATGCACAAATAAATAAATAAATAAATAAATGCACAAATGAATGAATGAATAAATAAATAAATGCACAAATTAATGAATAAATAAATAAATAAATGCATAAATAAAAAATAAATAAATGCATGAATAAATAAATAAATGCACAAATGAATAAATAAATAAATAAATGCATGAATAAATAAATAAATGCATGAATAAATAAATAAATGCACAAATGAATAAATAAATAAATGCATAAATAGATAAATGAATAAATAAATAAATAAATAAATAAATAAATAAATAAATAAATAAATGCATAAATAAATGCACAAATGAATGAATGAATAAATAAATAAATAAATGCACAAATAAATAAATAAATGCACAAATAAATAAATAAATGCATGAATAAATAAATAAATAAATGCACAAATAAATAAATAAATGCATGAATAAATAAATAAATAAATAATTGCATGAATAAATAAATAAATGCATGAATAAATAAATAAATGAATAAATAAATAAATACACAAATAAATAAATAAATGCATAAATAAATAAATGTACAAATAAATAAATAAATGTATGAATAAATAAATAAATAAATAAATGCACAAATAAATAAATAAATAAATAAATAAATAAATAAATGCATGAATAAATAAATAAATGCACAAATGAATAAATAAATACACAAATAAATAAATAAATAATTTAATGCATGAATAAATAAATAAATAAATAAATACACAAATAAATAAATAATTTAATGCATGAATAAATAAATAAAGACATAAATAAAAACTGTGTAAATCAATAAATAAATGTACAAATAAATAAATAAATGATGAAACGAAATGAATGATCAAACAATCAGACACAACAAATAAATAATACAACAAAGAAATAAACAAATAAACTGCTATTTTACAAATATATATATATATATATATATATATATATATATATATATATATATATATATATATATATATATATATATATATATATATATATATATATATATATATATATTTTTTTTTTTTTTTTTTTTTTTTTTAATGTATTTATTTATTTTTACAGTGTATGAGCACACACCAGCATGACGTGTCTTCCTCATTTCTTCACACAAAGCCCAGCATGCGGTCGTATTTCATCCCGTTCTCTCTGCATATGCAAATATATCAGACAAAACCTTGAAACGACGAGGCATATTGCAGAATCCTGAAGCCGAAGCGTCTCCTGCCAAACTGTGTCTTATCTTGATTACAGTTAAAGATCTTAATAGCACAGCAGATGGCCTGGCTTGTTAGCACACAGTAATACTCTTAGGCCCACCAAACACATCTTAATCAAGCTGTGATCTTTCTTTAATCACACTTCTTACTGGCAAACACTATCAGTCTGATCCTGTGAATGAGCTCTGTTTTAAACCAGGATGCATTCAAAAACACAAGCACACACACACACACACAACGATCACTGTTATGCTAATGATGTTGTCCTGATTTTGTTGGCTTGTTTGAGATTTTCAGATTTTCCTGTGAGTTTGAGATGCTTGTAAATGTTTGTGGTTTTATTGCTGGGGTTTTTTGTCAGTCGGGGGTGACAGATGCGTCTGAGATGAACGCTAAAGCTGCTGAGGAGTTTCCTATAAGCCTCTTTTGTGGCAAACAGCTCATTTTTGTGTAATTGGCTGGAGCGAGCTGTTGAATCCGGGATTTTGGACGCCTGCTCTTTTCCTTGGAGGTGTTAAAGATGTGGGCATGAGTCTCGTCTCGGGGGAAATTACAGACGTAACAATAGCAGGAGTTTAAACACACACACACACACTGAGAGACCAGAGATGAGGATCGAGCTTCATTCAGTAGTAGTGTTTACATCTGAGGATGGATGGACAGAATAATGGATGAATAGATAGACAAATGATTGATGGATGAATGGATAGATGGATGGACAGACAAAAAGATGGATGGGTGGATAAACAAATAAATGGATGGATAGACAAATAGATGAATGGAATAGATTGGTGGATGGATAGACAAATGAATGGATGAATAAATAGATGGTACACAAATGGATGGATGGATAGACTCATGGATGAATAGATAGACAAATGATAGATGGATAATTGGATGGATGAACAGACAAAAAGCTGGATGGATACACAAAGAGATGAATGGAATGGATTGTCAGATGGATAGACAAATAAATAAATGGATGAAAAGATGGATGGATGGATGGATGGATGGATGGATGGATGGACAAAAAGATGCAATGATGGATAAACAAATGGATGGATAGATGGATGGATGGACAAATAGATGGATGGATGGATGGATGGATGGATGGATGGACAGATGAATAAACTAATAGATGGATGAAATTAATAGATAGACAAATGATGGATGGAGGTACAGATAAATGGATGGATGGCTGAATAGACAAAATAGAGGAATGGATGGATAAATGGATGGATGGATGGACAGACAGACAGATGGATATAGATGGATGGAATGAATAGATAGAAAAATGATGGATGAATGGATGGATAGATAGATAGATAAGCAAATGGATGGATGGACAGAAAAATGGATGGATGGATGAATAGACAAATAGATAAATGGATGGATGGATAGACTAAATGATGGATGGAATGAATAGATAGACAAATGATGAATGGATAAACAAACAGATGGATGGATGGAAGGATTGATGGATGGATAGACAAATAGATGAAAGGAGTGGATTGGCGGACCCGTCGACAAATAATTAAATGGATGGATAGATACATGGATGGATGGATGGATAAAACACACACAATGAGAGACCAGAGATTAGGATTGAGCTTCAGTCATTATTAGTGTTTATATCTGAGGATGGATGGATTGAATAATAGATGAGTAGACAAATGATTAATGGATGAATAGATGGATGGATAAACAAATAGATGAATGGATTGGCAGATGGATAGACAAATAAATGAATGGATGAATAAATGAATAGTAGACAAATGGATGGATGGATGGATGGATGGATGGATGGATAAACTGATAGATGATTGGATGGATGGATTGATGGACAAATTGATGGATGGATGGACGGACTAATGGATAGATGGAAAGAATAGATAAATGATGGGTGGATGGATGGATGGATAGATAGGCAAATAGATGAATGGAATAGATTGGCAGATGGATAGGCATTGAATGAATAAATGAATGAATGAATAAATGAATGAAAGAATAGATGGATGATAGACGGATGGATGGACAAAAAGATGGATGGATGGATGGATGGACCGATGGACAAATAGATAGATGTATGGATGGATGGATGATAGACTAATAGATTGATGAAATGAATAGATAGACAAATGAGGGATGGATGGATAGATAAATGGATGGATGAATACACAAATAGATGAATGGATGGATAAACAAATGGATGGATAGATGGATGGATGGATGAATAGACATAGATAAAGGGGTGGATTGGCGGACTCATAGACAAATAATTGAATGGATGGATGGATAGACAAATGAATGGATGGATGGCTAGATGAATGGATGGATAGACAAGGGGATGGATGGATGAATGAATGGATGGATAGACGAATGGATGGATGGACAAATAGATGAATGGAATAGATTGGCAGATGGATAGACATGAATGGATGCATAAATGGATGGATGGATAGACAAATGGATGGACAGACAGACGTAAAGATAAATGACTGAATGGATGGATGGATAGACAAATGATGGATGTATGGATGGATGGATGGACGAATGGATGGATGGAATCGATTGGCGGATGGATAGACGAATGGATGCATAAATGGATGGATGGATAAACAAATAGATGGATGGACAGACAGACGTAAAGATAAATAACTGAATGGATGGATGGATAGACAAATGATGGATGGATGGATGGATGGATGGATGGATGGACAAATAGATGAATAGAATAGATTGGCGGATGGATAGACATGAATGGATGGATGGACAGACAGACGTAAAGCTAAATAACTGAATGGATGGATGGATGGATGGATGGATGGACAAATAGATGAATGGAATAGATTGGCGGATGGATAGACATGAATGGATGCATAAATGGATGGATGGATAGACAAATGGATGGACAGACAGACGTAAAGATAAATAACTGAATGGATGGATGGATAGACAAATGATGGATGGATGGATGGATGGATGGACGAATGGATGGATGGAATCGATTGGCGGATGGATAGACGAATGGATGCATAAATGGATGGATGGATGGATAAACAAATAGATGGATGGACAGACAGACGTAAAGATAAATAACTGAATGGATGGATGGATAGACAAATGATGGATGGATGGATGGATGGATGGATGGACAAATAGATGAATAGAATAGATTGGCGGATGGATAGACATGAATGGATGGATAGACAGACAGACGTAAAGCTAAATAACTGAATGGATGGATGGATGGATGGATGGATGGACAAATAGATGAATGGAATAGATTGGCGGATGGATAGACATGAATGGATGCATACATGAATGGATGGATGGATGGATGGATGGATGGACGGACAGACGTAAAGATAAATAACTGAATGGATGGATGGATAGACAAATGATGGATGGATGGATGGATGGACGAATGGATGGATGGAATCGATTGGCGGATGGATAGACATGAATGGATGCATAAATGGATGGATGGATAAACAAATAGATGGATGGACAGACAGACGTAAAGATAAATAACTGAATGGATGGATGGATAGACAAATGATGGATGGATGGATGGATGGATGGATGGATGGATAAATAGATGAATAGAATAGATTGGCGGATGGATAGACATGAATGGATGGATGGACAGACAGACGTAAAGCTAAATAACTGAATGGATGGATGGATGGATGGACAAATAGATGAATGGAATAGATTGGCGGATGGATAGACATGAATGGATGCATACATGAATGGATGGATGGACGAACAGACGTAAAGATAAATAACTGAATGGATGGATGGATAGACACAGATGGACAGACATGGATGGATGCATAAATGCTTTTCTTGCACAGCGTTTTTGTTTCATTCCAAAAAAAAATCCTAAATCCAGAAGCTTTTTCTAGACAAGCAAAAAAATAATGTTTTGTTTTTAGAAAAATAAGTCAAAATGAGTGATTCTGTCCTTTAAACAAGTTAAATAATCTGCCAACAGGGTGAGATGAAGAAACTGAATTCAAACTGGAAACAAGAATATTTATCCTCCCCCATTGACAGACTATTTAGCCTGTTTTAAGGATAAACACAATAATAAAACACAATGTTTAGCTTTAAAGCTATGCAGATATTTGTATAAAACAAGACAAAAACTGCACGTAAGAAGGCATTTGTTTGAAGTGTTGCCTCCACGTCTTGCTTTTAAAATCCTTTAACGCCTGTAGATTACCCCTCACAATATCACATGTCATTTTGAAGCGTGCACTCATAAAGCGGGGTGAGGGTTAAAGGGTTAAACTGTCCTGGGATTTTAGGCTGCAGGTTTATATGAGTGATTAAAGCAGCCGTAGAGTCACAGTGCTGTTCACCAGCCAGAGATCAGACACTCTTAACTGATCCTCTACAGTCAGATTACTGACAGCCCTTTGTGTGGTGTTAATCTGATATATCAGCATGCAGATTAATGCAGCGCTTCACACTCCATATGCTGGAGACGCATCACAGCTCATAACACAACTGAATTATTTATTTACCTATTGGTTTATTTTAACAGTGTGCACTAATTAACATTTCTCCAAATGCACCAGAGTAAGCGAACAAAAAATGTGTGTGTATGGTTTATATACACTTACAGGCCACTTTTTTAGGTACACCTTACTGGGCTGGAACCCCTTTATGCCTTCAGAACTGCCTTAATCCTTCATGGCATAGATTCAGCAAGGTACTGGAGATATTCCTCAGAGATTTTGCTCCATATTGACATGATAGCATCACGCAGTTGCTGCAGATTTGTCGGCTGCACATCCATGATGTCAATCTTCCATTCCACCACATCCCAAAGGTGCTCTATTGGATTGAGCTCTGGTGCCTGTGGAGGCCATTTGAGTACAGTGAACTCATTGTCATGTTCAAGAAACCAGCCTGAGATGATTCACGCTTTATGACATGGTGTGTTATCCTGCTGGAAGTAGCCATTAGAAGATGGAGACACTGTGGTCATAAAGGGATGGACATGGTCAGCAACAATACTCAGGTAGGCTGTGGCGTTGACACCATGCTCAATTGGTACTAATGGGGCCAAAGTGAGCCAAGAAAATATCCCCCACACCATTACACCATCAGCCTGAACTGTTGATACAAGGCAGGATGGACCCATGCTTTCATGTTGTTGACGCCAAATTCTGAGCCGAGCATCCGAATCTGGCAGCAGAAATGGAGACTCATCAGACCAGGCAACGTTTCTCCAATCTTCTATTGTCCAGTTTTGGTGAGCCTGTGTGAATTGTAGCCTCAGTTTCCTGTTCTTAGCTGACAGGAGCGGCACCTGGGGTGGTCTTCTGCTGCTGTAGCCCATCCGCCTCAAGGTTGGACGTGTTGTGTGTTCAGAGATGCTCTTCTGCAGACCTCGGTTGTAACGAGTGCTTATTTGAGTTACTGTTGCCTTTCTATCAGCTGGAACCAGTCTGGCCATTCTCCTCTGACCTCTGGCATCAACAAGGCATTTGCGCCCACAGAACTGACGCTCACTGGATATTTCCTCTTTTTCAGACCATTCTCTGTAAACCCTAGAGATGGTTGTGCGTGAAAATCCCAGTAGATCAGCAGTTTCTGAAATACTCAGACCAGCCCGTCTGGCACCAACAACCATGCCACGTTCAAAGTCACTTAAATACCTTTCTTCCCCATTCTGATGCTCGCTTTAAACTGCGGCAGATCGTCTTGACCATGTCTACATGCCTAAATGTGTTGAGTTGCTGCCCTGTGATTGGCTGATTTGAAACTTGCGTTAAAGAGCAGTTGGACAGGTGTACCTAATAAAGTGGCCAGTGAGTGTAAATTTGAACATTAGAAATATGTTTATTTTGAGGCTGAAAAAGAACTTTCTAAAATACTTAAACAAATGATCAGATGACTATAATTTATATAATTGGTCTATATATATATATATGCACATGTGTGTGAGAGAGAGAGTTTAAAAACAAAATATACTCCATGCCCTCTTGTATTTTTTTAAAAATATATTTATTTATGTATATATTTTTTCAATATTTTTTCAAGATTTAAATTAACATACAATAAATAAACAAAAATATTTATTATAATTATTTTTATTACTTTACATATAGTAAGAAAACGAAGAAACACATAAACATTGTTAATGTGTTTCTTTGTTTTCTTACTCAA
Organism: Danio aesculapii; assembly: GCF_903798145.1. NCBI lineage: Eukaryota > Metazoa > Chordata > Actinopteri > Cypriniformes > Danionidae > Danio > Danio aesculapii. The sequence continues at coordinate 52,915,379 of NC_079443.1, read as the reverse complement.
TGTGAGCTAATAATAATACAAAATATTATTTGCTTATATTTTGTAAATGTTTTTGTGTTTCTTACTAAATGTATAATAATAATAATAATACATATTTTTGTTTATTGTTTGTTAATGGGTTTGTTTTTTGTCAAATGTTGTTAAATAATAATAATAATAAATATATTTTGGTTTATGCTTTGTTTTTTGCTATTTTTGTTTGTTTGTTTTCTTACTAAATGTAGTAGTAATAGTAGTAGTTCTAGTTGACATTGCAGTAGTAGTAATAATAATAATAATAAAAATAATAATAAATGAAAGTATATAAGAAAATATTTAGACATTCATATTGGAGAACTACAAAACATATCAATAAAAAACTCAGTTATAAATGAAGTAAATATAAAGTATACAGAGAATAAAGTGTGCATGTGCTTTCTTTTAACATTTTAATTTCAATTGTGAGCTACTAACATTTATTGTTATACGTTATTATTATTAAATATAAATGCAAATATCTATGTAACAAAATTGTTTTGTTTTGTTTCTATGTATGTGTGTGGATCAATCATTATTAACCCTGGGATTAATCATAATGCTGCACATAAACAATATTACAAAATAATTATTATTTCCTTTACTTATTTAGCCAGGAGATCACATTGAGACAGTACTGTCTCTTCTTCCAGTGAGACCTGGTCAAGACGGCAGGTTTCACATAAGAATCACAAAAAACAATACCACAAAATGACAAAATCACCATTCGTAAAAGGTCCGATTATAAAAACAATTACAAGTATCCTTCAAGACGTTATACAGAAGATGTTTAAAAGTACTCAGAGTCAGATGTGTGTCAAGATGAAGCTGATTTTGCAGGTCATTCCAAGCCCTATAGGAGCATAAAAGGAAAAAGCATGTTTGCTAAGTTCTGCCAACACCCTTGGGACAGTTAAACGAATACAGGAACCAGATCTAGTGTGTTGATTATTGATGTGAAATGTTGGCAAATTAGAAAGATAAGATGATAGTTTCCCTAAGAGAGCCTTTAAAGTCAATAAGTACAGATGTAATTTTCTCCTTTGATATAAAGATAACCAGTCGTACAAAATACAGTGATGCGTATTATAGATAGACAAAATATAAACAGATTCAACTTGTTTTTAGATGTGTTATGTATACTATATGTTTTATGTGTTACGGGTCCCGGCAGCGGAACTCGTAGGCAGATTAAAAGTGCCTGAATTATCAGGAGAAACAAAATCACATTGAGACTTCAGTGTCTTTCCCCAGGCACAGCATAGTAGCATCTGTTTATTAACAGTCATATTATAGCAAACATGTCTTCACAAATGCTGTACTGAAAATATATCCTCACAAATCACGTGTCAATTAATCAAACATTCAGTTTTGTTCTCTTTGTTTTTCTCTTTTTTTACCACAATGAATTCTTCAAATACTTATACACTCTGTACTCTCTTATTATTAACACATATGAATATTATACCTTCTGTATATTTATCAGTATGATACAGAATACACTTTAAATTCTTTTTCCTTTTTCTTTCTCTGTAATACCTCTGTTTATAACCATTTACCATAAAACTACTAAGCTCACAGAACAATCATGCATCTGTTATTTGTATCATTTAAACTGTAACAGTTACACTTGACACCAATTCCCAATGTTACTCTCTAGTCTCATAAACTTTATACATTAGCCAATATACAACCAATATATACAAATAAGTCATTTTCTGTTCAATTATCACATACTGAGTAAACTCCATATCATTTACGGGGTAGTCAGTTATAACAAACATAACTCAAACCAGCTGTCATTTTACCAGTACCTTCATCTAAATCACGCTGCTCAATAAACAACTGTAATTACGCTATTCACTTTAAAACACATAGGAAATGTGTACTCACATGTTTTTACATGATTATAATAAACACATTGACTTTTTTTATGAAACATACCTGAATTATCAGGAGAAACAAAATCACATTGAGACTTCAGTGTCTTTCCCCAGGCGCAGCATATAGTAGCTTCTGAAGTAAACACAACGAGTATCGCCATGCTAACCCAAAGCGCAAGCTTTCTCAACTGCTGATGGTATTTTGTTTCAAACACAGTCATTAGTAGTGATAATAAATTACTTTTTGACAGTATTGACCGTTTTCTTCAATGCGGAAGTGCGCGCGTTTTTGCGATTGTTTTAGAACTTCCGATTCAGCTGCCTATGGGAGAAATGGCTAGGAATAATAAACGACAGAAAACGGTCAAACTACTTACTCTACAAACAAGTGTTTGCATGACAATACAGACAAAGTAGAATAATATAATAAGAAAATATCAGTTTGCAACACCAAGCAGCAAAACGAGCTGTTTTTAACGTTTAAAAATGAATGGAAGTGAATGAGACCGGAAGTCTCGAGCCAAAATGATTCAAATGGCTGCGCGCACTCGTACGCGGAGAATAAGGTGAATATAAATAAATAAATACATAACGAAACAAACATTAATATTGTGAATACACAATGGTGTATCACATATGCAACATAATATCACAGCAATTCGTAACTTTTTGATTTAGTGGCTAATTGATCTAATTAACGATCTAATTAACGATCTAATTCATACATCTTAGTACGATTTGCTCATCCCCCAATAAGGGTTGGGTTTAGGGGTGGAGTTAGCTGCCACGCCTCCTTTTTAAAATCGTAGAATTTCATATGACTGAATTCGCCACTTAACTGACAACCAGCCTGATCTCACGAGAAAATGTAAGTATTTTACGTTTTGATAGTTTAGTGGCTAATTCGTACGAATTCGTACGAGTTCAGTCGTATGAAATCGTACGATTTTAAAAAGGAGGCGTGGCACCTAACCCCACCCCTAAACCCAACCATCATTGGCGGATGAGCAAATCGTACTAAATTGTACGAATTAGATCGTACGAATTCGTACGAATTAGCCACTAAATCAAAAAGTTACGAATTGCCGTGAGATTGTGTTGGTATCACATATGCAACATAATATCACAGCAATTCGTAACTTTTTGATTTAGTGGCTAATTGATCTAATTAACGATCTAATTCAATCCCCCAATAAGGGTTGGGTTTAGGGGTGGAGTTAGCTGCCACGCCTCCTTTTTAAAATCGTAAAACATGACTGAACTCGTACGAATTCGCCACTTAACTGACAAAACGTGAAATACTTAAGTTTTCTCGTGAGATCAGGCTGGTTTATGTAAATAATATTTGTGCTGTTTTTTTATATTCTTGAAATTTTCCTGTGATTCTCAAATACTGAATTAATATTACTTCAAATGTTACATGTGTGAGTTTTCAGTGAATGAGAGCAAAACGCACGAGCATTTGACTATATTTATCCGACCGACAGACAGACAGATGTGTATCAGCGCTTCAGGAAACTATTAAACAGGTGTCAAATGGTCTGCATTTGTTTGCCACAGTTTAACACCCTGCAGACTTCTAACACCTCAGAGCCCAAATGGCGGAGTGCAGAAACTGTGCTAAAACACCTCCATCACCGCTGATCTGACCAGCAGCAATCAATACACACTCATTACACCTTCATCTCGCTCAATAATTAAGGAAATGCTTCGGAAAACAAACCCTTATTGCATTACATTTGTATGCCTGGCTGACGCTCTCGCAGACAATCCATTGATGGGATTTTGTGATTTGTTTAACAAGAGATTAACCTCTTTTTTTGCATTTGTATTTGATTCCATGTCATTTGTATACTTACTTGCATTAAAAAACAAGAGCTGAATTAAACTAAAACATTTTAGTAGCGATATTACAAAAGGATATGGTTGGAAGACACATTGAAAATAGTGATTCATTAGATTTACTCTATTTTTTAAGGTAAAGTGGTTGCAAACTATGTATATGGGCTGAATTTAAACAAACAAATTAAATTTAGTAATGTTCAACTTAATTTATTTGTTTAATTCAGCCTATATAGCATAGTTTGGTAAACACTTACCTTTAAAAAAGGAGTAAATGAATGATTTTTTTAGTGCACATTGATGTATAGTGTATATTTTTTAGAGAGATTTCAGCTATTCTGTTCAGATGTTCGTGTTCTTGTGTTGTGTTCTTCAAATAATATTTAGTTTCAGTAATACTGCATTTATTTTTATTTTATTTGAAAATTATAGATGTTTGAAGGCAAAATTATTGTGAAGTTTAGACTCTTTTTTTAATTATTATCTAAGTCAGTGTTTCCCAACCCTGTTCCTGGAGGCACACCAACAGAACATATTTTGGATGTCTCCCTTATCTCACCCATTCACTTCAGGTTTTGGAGTCTCTTTTAAAATTCAGCTGAGTTGATTCAGGTGTGTTTGATTAGGGAGAGCTTGAAAATGTGTACTGTTGGTGTGCCTTCAGGAACAGGGTTGGGAAACACTGATCTAAGTGATATTAAGCAAGCAAGGACATTTGCAGAGTATTACCTATATATTTTTTTCTTCTGGTGAAAGTCTTATTACTTTTAGTTTGGGTGAAATTAAATACGGTGACGCAGTGGCGCAGTAGGTAGTGCTGTCGCCTCACAGCATGAAGGTCGCTGATTCGAGCCTCGGCTGGGTCAGTTGGCGTATCTGTGTAGAGTTTGCATGTTCTCCCTGCGTTCGCATGCACTGAAACAAATTATTCAAAGATGTCCTTGGATTTACTCAATTTCTTCACGTTAAGTGGTTGTAAACAATTTATTTGGGCTGAATTTAAACAAACAAATTAAGTTGAACATTATTAAATTTAATTTGTTTAAATTCAACACAAATAAATTGTTTGCAACAGTTTTGCATGCAACACTTTTTTCAGTGTGGGTTTCCTCCGGGTTCTCCGGTTTCCCCCACAGTCCAAAGACATGCGGTACAGGTGAATTGGGTAGGCTAAATTGTCTATAGTGTATGTGTGTGTGAATGGGTGTGTATGTGTTTCCCAGTGATGGGTTGCAGCTAGAAGGCGATCCGCTGCATAAAACAGATGCTGGAATAGTTGGCGGTTCATTCCGCTGTGGCGACCCAAGATTAATAAAGGGACTAAGCCGAAAAGAAAATGAATGATGAATGAAATTGAAAGCAGTATACTTGAATAATTGTACCATGCAAAATAAGTAGAAAAAAAATGATGCACTTCTTCTTTTCGGCTTAGTCCCTTTATTAATCAGTCGCCACAGTGGAATGAACCACCAACTTATCCAACATGCAGCGAATGTTCTTCCAGCCACACACTCATACACTACAGCCAATTTAGCTTACCTAATTCACCCTTAGCGCATGTTTTTGGACTGTGGGGGAAACCGGAGCACCAGGAGGAAGCCCACGCCAACACGGGGAGAACATGCAAACTCCACACAGAAACGCCAACTGACCCAGCCAGGGCTCAAACCAGCGACCTTCTTGCTGTGAGGCAATTGTGCTACCCATAGTGCCATCGTGACACCCCAAAGTTATGCACTGTCAAAAGAAAATAAAAAATCTAGACGTTCGTTATTAAAAGTACATTTGAAAATTCTCTCTGTTAAACAGCATTCGGGAAATATTGTTGAAATAATTCAGATGTCACAGGAGTGCTGACAGTTTTCTCATCTTTTTTGTTTATAACTTATTATTTTATAATCTTATTGACTATTTATAAACACACAATATTATAAAATAATAAACAGGCTACCGATAAATAGATACAGAGCATTTTATTTTGGCATATGTTATGTAAACTCTGTTTTATCCACATTTGTGTTTTTATACTCTTGGAATTCTCTTGGGATTCTCAAACACTGAATTAATTTGAATTCAAATGTTTCATGTCTATATGTACAGTTAAACAGACAGATAGATAGATCAGTAGAGAGTAAATTATTTTTTAGATATTTTATTTATATATTTCAAACATTTATTTAAATGATTGTCTTATGATTCTCAAATACTGCAGTATTTTTATATAAAGTGCAGTAAAATCTATCTATCTATCTGTCTATCTATCTATCTATCTATCTATCTATCTATCTATCTATCTATCTATCTATCTATCTATCTATCTATCTATCTATCTATCTATCTATCTATCTATCTATCTATCTATCTATCTATCTATCTATCTATCTACAGTGATATTAATAATTAATGCATTCATTATTTCCAGGAATATTTGATGAATAGAAAGCTATCTATCTATCTATCTATCTATCTATCTATCTATCTATAGCTATCTAGCCATCCGTTCGTCCATCTGTCTGTCTATTTGGGCTAGTTAGTTTCTATCTATCTATCTATCTGTCTGTCCGTCCATCCGTCCGTCCGTCCGTCCGTCCGTCGTTTTATCCATCCATCCTTATTTACACCCATCTATCCATTGTTTTATCTATCCATCCATCCATCCATCCATCCACTGTTTTATCCATCCATCCTTATTTCCATCCATCTATCTATCTATCTATCTATCTATCTATCTATCTATCTATCTATCTATCTATCTATCTATCTATCTATCTATCTATCTATCTATCTATCTATCTATCTATCTATCTATCTATCTATCTATCTATCCTGTCTGTCTATCCTGTCTGTCTGTCTGTCTGTCTGTCTGTCTGTCTGTCTGTCTGTCTCTCTCTCTCTCTCTCTCTCTCTCTCTCTCTCTCTCTCTCTCTATCTATCTATCTATCTATCTATTTATCTATCTATCTATCTATCTACTGTAGCTATCTAGCCATCCGTTCGTCCATCTGTCTGTCTATTTGGGCTAGTTAGTTTCTATCTATCTATCTATCTATCTATCTATCTATCTATCTATCTATCTATCTATCCGTCCGTCCGTCCGTCCGTCCGTCCGTCCATCCACTTATCCATCCATCCATCCATCCATCCATCCATCCATCCATCCATCCATCCATCCATCAATCGTTTTATCCATCCATCCTTATTTACACCCATCTATCCATTGTTTTATCTATCCATCCATCCATCCACTGTTTTATCCATCCATCCTTATTTCCATCTATCCATCCATCCATCCATCCATCCATTTACTGTAGCTATCTATTCATCCGTCCGTCTGTCTGTCTATTTGGGCTAGTTAGTTTCTTTCAATCGATCTGTCTGTCTGTCTGTCTGTCTGTCTATTTGTGCAAATTTTAATTTGACACTTTTTATTATTCTTAAATTCAATTTTAGCTTCAGATCTCAAATACATAAAGCAGTTAAACTAAATAAAGATTTTAAAATGAAAGTTTTAATGTTTTAAAGTAATTCACACTTTTAGATGCATCTACAGTGATATTAATAATTAATGCATTCATTATTTCCAGGAATATTTGATGAATAGAAAGCTCAACAAAGTCTTTAAAGTAGAAGCTTTTATAGCTTAATAAAGGTCACTTTCTGTTGATGTAATGCATCCTTTCTTAATAAAAATAATACAAATAATATAATAATAATAATAAAATAGTAAAGTTTCAGATTTACATAATTGTTTGCCTTCCTGTGAAATACTTCAAATATTTCTCAAATGGTATTTAATGGAGCTCAGACATTTTCACAGTATTTCCTATAATATTTTTTCTTCTGGAGAAAGTCTTATTTGTTTTATTTCAGCTAGAATAAAAGCAGTTTTTAATTGTTTTAAACCCATTTTAAGGTCAATATTATTAGCCCCTTTCAGCAATATTAGTTTTGGATTGTCTCCAGATGAAACCACTGTTACACAATGACTTGCCTAATTACCCTAACTTTACCCTAATTACCCTTATTAACCTAGTTAAGTCTTTAAATGTCACTTTAAGCTGAACACTATAGTATCTTGAAGAATATCTAGTCTAATATTATGTACTGTCAGCAGTCAAAATGAGTTATTAGAAATGAGTTATTAAAACTACACACTGTACAAAGTTAAAGAAATGACTTCAGCTTGTTACAGCTACACGAATGAATTAGTTTCCACTTAATTTAATACAGTTTTAGTAATGGATAAGGTGAAAAACTTTACTCTTTTAGATGGAAGTCATTTATTTAAGTTGATCCAATGAGGCTTTTCTTTAGTGTAGCTATTTGAGTGCATTAAAGCAGGAGAGCCCTCAGATGAAAGGCTCAGATTCAGTCAAGTGTGTGCAAAGCTGGTCTGGTGGTCCGGCATGAAACAATAGTGTGTTGTTTATTAGGGTCTGGTGTGAAACAGCTGTGACCCAATAGAGAGCCACAGCAGGGGCTTTGGGGAGTGCTGCGAGTCCTCATTGGTCAGCAGGCCGGCTCATTTGCATACACCATGACCTATATCTGATAGGTGGGAGCTGGAGACACCAGAATCCATCCACAGCGAGCAGAAAGACCACAACACAAGCTGAAAGAGAAGCTGGTTCTTTTTTTAAATGAAGTCTTGCTATTATTTGTGCTATTCAGGCTGAAATCAAAAGCTCGTTCTTTGATTAATTAAGTCTTGCTATTGTTTTAAACATGAAGATCTACTGGAGCTTCTTCATGGTTTTCTGCATGACTTCCAGTGTTTTTTGCACGACAACGAAATACTTTACGTTTGAAGAAGACGCACCGGGTACTGAAATCGGAAATCTTTCTGAAGACCTGAAGATAGATCCATCGGAGGATCCTGAGACGTCCTTCAAATTCATCCAGAAATCCAACTCCATCGTTGACATGAGGCAAATGGACGGCTTGCTGACAGTCGGAGAAGTTATCGATCGAGAGAAACTCTGCCAGAGATCTCCACAGTGCCTCATAACGTTCGACGTCGTGGCTTTCTCCAAGGAGAAGTTTCAACTCATCCACGTGGAGATCGAAGTTAAAGATATTAACGATCACTCGCCGCAATTCACGCGCAACGAAACGCATTTGGACATCTCAGAAGATGCTCCTCCAAACTCCAGATTTCCTCTTGACGTCGCCGTTGATCACGACGTTGGAGATAATTATATTCAAAGCTACCATATTTCACACAACAGCCACTTCGTTGTTGAAGTCAGCACTCTTGAGGATGGAGAGAAATCAGCAGAGCTTGTGTTAATCAAATCGTTAGATCGAGAAACCGAAGACTTTTATACTATCGAAGTGACTGCGACGGATGGAGGAGCGCCTCAGAAGTCAGGATCTACAACTCTTTATATTCGAGTGTTGGATTTTAATGATAACAGTCCCACATTTGAGCACAGCTCATTAAAAGTGGAGCTCGGCGAAGATTCTCCAATCGGCTCACGTGTGCTGAAAGTTCACGCTTTCGATCCTGACGCCGGCATTAATGGAGAAATCGTGTACGGATTTGTTGAAGGTTCTCCATCTGAAGTGACCCGAGTTTTCCAAATCGACCTCATTAGTGGTGAGGTGACTCTCAAAGACAATGTTGACTATGAAACCAAGAAATCCTACGAGTTACATATTCAAGCTTCAGATTTGGGCGCAAATTCTGTGTCGTCAACATGTCGAGCGATTGTTGATATTATTGATGTTAATGATAATGCGCCGGAGATTAGCATCAAACCGATGACTTCAACTAGCGACGGAGTAGCATTCATTACTGAAGCGGCAGCCGAAGAAAGTTTTGTCGCTTTAATTAGCACTTCCGATAAAGATTCGGGGCCGAATGGTTATGTTCGGACGAGTCTTGAAGGACATGAGCATTTTAAACTACAGCAAGCCTACAGCGACACGTTTATGATCATAACAACCACAACTTTAGACAGAGAATCCATCAGTGAGTACAACCTGACTGTGATTTCTGAGGATTTAGGAACGCCTCCATTTAAAACGGTCAAACATTACACAATCCGCATAACCGATGAGAACGATAATCCTCCGCTGTTCAGTAAATCAGTCTACGATGTGTCTGTGATCGAAAACAACATTCCCGGATCCTACATGACTACGGTTGTGGCACGGGATCTGGATGTCGGGAAGAACGGAAAGGTTTCCTATAGTTTAGTGGAAAGCAAAGCACCTGATGGTTCATCGATATCAACATTTGTGTCTGTCGATCCTCATTCGGGATCTTTGTATACGTTGCGATCGTTTGATTTCGAGACTCTTAAAGACGTCCAGTTCTCCGTCAAAGCCACCGATAAGGGGTTTCCTTCGTTATCTAGCACTACGCTCATTCAGATACGAGTGGTGGATGATAATGATAACTTCCCGTATTTTACCTATCCAGTTCTGCGCAATAATTCGGCTGAAATTCCCATTCCGATGAATGCTAATGCTGGTTATTTAGCGCTAAAAGTCACAGCTAAAGACGAAGACAGCGGCGTTAATAGCGAACTTCATTATCATATACTGGAAGATGAAGCGAAGCTGTTTTCTGTTGATAAACACACTGGTGAAATCATCCTGAAGCGCAAACTCACAGCATCAGGTGGAGACATCCTGCAGATTTACGTGTCTGTGGTTGACGGAGCTCGAGAACCGCTTTCTAGTAGCGCAAATATTCGGTTTATCGTGACCGATACTGGTGTTCAGGAGGATCAGATTGTGGTTTTATTGCGAGCCAAAGACGATGAGACTTTTGAGTTTGATTTGTGGAGCATCTTGGTGATCAGTTTTGCTGGAGGTTGTGTGCTGTTGCTGACTGCCATTATCATCCTCACCGTGAGCTGCACCATCAAACGCAGACGGAGGAGTTTCGGGAGAGACGCGCTTTATGGGTCGACCCCGCTTTCCAAAAACAACCCAGCAGGACCCAGCATTTACAGCGGCCCCAATGGCTTCCTCAGGAGTGAAGGAGATTCAATGCAGCCCTGTTTATATGAAGACAAGAGTCTGAGCTTTGAGGAAAAGGTGAGAGATTTTTCGTGATTTATTTATTTCGGATATGCATTGTCTTTTAATTTCAGACTCTTAAAGGGATAGTTCACCCAAAAATGTTTCAAACATAAGAAAAAATACTTTGTACAAAACTGAAAACTGGAAAATTCCATTGTAGGAAAAAAATGCTATGGAAGGCGGTGGTTACAGGTTTCCAACATTCTTCAAAATATCTTCTTTTGAGTTCAACAGAAGCATACATTTTTCATTCCTTTTATTTCAGATTCTTAAAGGCATAGTTCACCCAAAAATGGTTTCAAACACACAAAAAAAGATATTTTGAAGAATGTTGGAAATCAGTAACCATTGATTTCCTTAGTAGGAAAACAAATACAATGTAAGTCAAAGGTTACATGTTTTCAACATTTTTCTAAATATCTTCTTTTGAGTTCAACGTTGAAAAGAAATGTTTTGCTTGAATGTATTTAATTCTGACTCTTAAAGGGATAGTTCACTCCAAAATTTAAATTTACTCACTCTCAGGTGGTGTCAAACACAAAATAAGATGTTTTGAAGAATGTTGGACATCAGTAACCATTAACTTCTGTAGTAGGAAAAACAAATGCTAATAGTTGCAGGTTTTCAACATTTTAAAAAATGAATGCTAATGGTTACAGGTTTTCAACATTTTTCTAAATATCTTCTTTTGAGTTCAACGTTGAAAAGAAATGTTTTGCTTGAATGTTTTTAATTCTGACTTTTAAAGGGATAGTTCACTCTAAAATTTAAATTTACTCACTCTCAGGTGGTGTCAAACAAATGCTATGGAAGTTAATAGTTACAGTTTTCAACATTTTTCAAAATATCTTCTTTTGAGTTCAACATTGGAAAGAAACTTTTTGTCTGAATGTTTTGATGTGCATTTTAGACTCTAAAAGTGATAGTTCACCCCAAAAAACTCAATTTACTCACTATTTACTCTCTCTAATGTGGTTCCAAACCTTTATTAATTTCTTTCCTATGTTAAACACAAAAGAAGATATTTTGAAGGATGTTGGAAACCAAAAACCATTGGCATCCATAAAAACAAATAGAATGAAAGTCAATGGTTACTGGTATTCAACATTCTTCAAAATATCTTCTTTTGTCTTCAACATGAGAAATAAACTTTTTGCTTGAATGTTCTTGAAGTACATTTTTTTTCCTTTTATTTCTGACTCTTAAAGGGATACTTTACCCCAAAGTTAAAATTTACTCACTCGCAACACACACACAAAAAAGATGTTTTGAAGAATGTTGGAAACTTGTTAAAGGGATAGTTCACCCAAAAATGAAAATGTACTCATTATTTACTCACCCTCAAGCGGTCCCAAACCTTTATGAGTTTCTTTCCTATGTTGAACACAAAAGAAGATATTTTGAAGAATGTTGGAAACCGGAAACCATTGACATCTATAGCAGGAAAAACAAATACAATGTAAGTCAATGGTTACCGGTTTTCAACATTTTTCAAAATATCTTCTTTTGAGTTAAACGTTGAAAAGAAATGTTTTGCTTGAATGTATTTAATTCTGACTCTTAAAGGGATAGTTCACTCTAAAATTAAAATTTACTCACTCTAAGGTGGTGTCAAACACAAAATAAGATTTTTTGAAGAATGTTGGACATCAGTAACCATTAACTTCTGTAATAGGAAAAACAAATGCTAATAGTTGCAGGTTTTCAACATTTTAAAAAATGAATGCTAATGGTTACAGGTTTTCAACATTTTTCTAAATATCTTCTTTTGAGTTCAACGTTGAAAAGAAATGTTTTGTTTGAATGTTTTTAATTCTGACTCTTAAAGGGATAGTTCACTCTAAAATTAAAATTTACTCACTCTAAGGTGGTGTCAAACACAAAATAAGATGTTTTGAAGAATGTTGGACATCAGTAACCATTAACTTCTGTAGTAAGAAAAACAAATGCTAATAGTTACAGGTTTTCAACATTTTAAAAAATGAATGCTAATGGTTACAGGTTTTCAACATTTTTCTAAATATCTTCTTTTGAGTTCAACGCTGAAAAGAAATGTTTTGCTTGAATGTTTTTAATTCTGACTCTTAAAAGGATAGTTCACTCTAAAATTTAAATTTACTCACTCTCAGGTGGTGTCAAACACACAAAATAGGATGTTTTGAAGAACCATTGACTTCTGTAGTAGGAAAAACAAATGCTATGGAAGTTAATAGTTACAGTTTTCAACATTTTTCAAAATATCTTCTTTTGAGTTGGAACATTGGAAGGAGACTTTTTGCCTGAATGTTTTGATGTGCATTTTTAATTCCTCTTATTTTAGACTCTAAAAGGGATAGTTCACCCCAAAATATACTATTTACTCACTATTTACTCTCCCTCACGTGGTTCCAAACCTTCATTAATTTCTTTCCTATGTTAAACACAAAAGAAGATATTTTGAAGGATGTTGGAAACCAAAAACCATTGGCATCCATAAAAACAAATAGAATGAAAGTCAATGGTTACTGGTATTCAACATTCTTCAAAATATCTTCTTTTGTGTTCAACATGGGAAACAAACTTTTCACTTTAATGTTTTTGAAGTACATTTTTCTTTCCTTTTATTTCTGACTCTTAAAGGGATACTTTACCCCAAAGTTAAAATTTACTCACTTGCAAGTGGTGTCAAAGACACAAAAAAAGATGTTTTGAAGAATGTTGGAAACTTGTTAAAGGGATAGTTCACCCAAAAATGAAAATGTACTCATTATTTACTCACCCTCAAGCGGTCCCAAACCTTTATGAGTTTCTTTCCTATGTTGAACACAAAAGAAGATATTTTGAAGAATGTTGGAAACCGGAAACCATTGACATCTATAGCAGGAAAAACAAATACAATGTAAGTCAATGGTTACCGGTTTTCAACATTTTTCAAAATATCTTCTTTTTTCAGCAGACACTTTTTGATTGAAAGATTTGATGTACATATTTAATTCATTTTATTTCAGACTCTTAAAGTGATATCTCATCTAAAAATGAAACAAACACAAAAAAGAAAGGGATAGTTCACCCAAAGATTTAAATGTTCTCACTCGCAAGTGGTTTCAAACACACTAAAAAGATATTTTGAAGAAAGCTGAAAACCGGTAACCATTGACTTCTATTGTAGGAAAAACAAAAACTAATGAAGTCAATAGTCAACAGGTTTTCAGCATTTTTCAAAATGTCTTATTTTCTGTTCAGAAGAAGGAAGAAACTTTTTGCTGGAGGGCTTTGCTGTACATATTAAATACATTTTATTTCAGACTCTTAAACCGATATCTCACCATAAAATCTACATTTATCCACTATTTACTGATTCTCAAGTGGTTTCAAGCACAGGAAAAAAGATATTTTGACGAAAGCTGAAAACCGGTAACTATTGACTTCTATAGTAGGAAAAACAAATACAATGGAAGTCAATGGTTACCAGTTTTCAACATTTTTCTAAATATCTTTTTTCTTTCCATAATGTAAGATCATTTTAAAGCATTATAATTAATTTCTTGATCCATTATTGATTCTGTCAGTGTATTAACTGTGAGCTTTTGTTTGTATACAGCTGTTCCTGCCATGCAAACCTTTTGAACAGACATTTTTATGGCAAGATGAAAAATACTGTCTGCAGAGAAGGTACGTTCATTATTATTATTATTATTATTATTATTATTATTTCTATTATTATTATTATCATTATTATTATTATTATTATTATTATTATTATTATTTTAATAGCATGATTGAATATTTTATAATGCTATGCATAGGCTATACAGTGTGGACCAAACATGTAAGATTAGAGAAAATTATTTTTATTTAGTTTTTTTTCTGATTATTATTATTAAAACTAAAATATTTTCATTGAATTATTTGATTATTTGACTAGTTTTATTATTATTATTATTATTATTAATCATAATAAATAAACAAATTTGATAATTTACATATCATTTTAGTTGATAATTTAGTCGATTTTGGTTAATTTAAAATGTTATTTACTCAAATTTTATACTAAATATATATCTTTTATGATTATTATTAAAACTATTTTAATTGTTTAAAATTATTTTTAATTATTTGATTTTGATTTAACTAGTTTATCATTATTAATAATGATAGTAATAATAAACTAATAAAATAATTGTATAATTTACATAACATTTTAGTTGATAATTTAGTCGATTTTGGTTCATTTAAAATGTTAATTATTTACTTACATTTTATGCAAAATATATATTTATTTTATTATTATTATTAAAACTAGTTTAATTGTTTTCAATTATTTTCATTGAATTATTTGATTTTGATTTGACTAGTTTTATTATTATTATTATTAATCATAATAAATAAATTTGATAATTTACATATCATTTTAGTTGATAATTTAGTCGATTTTGGTTAATTTAAAATGTTATTTACTCAAATTTTATACTAAATATATATCTTTTATTATTATTATTATTGTTATTATTAAAACTATTTTAATTATTTAAAATTATTTTGAATTATTTGATTTTGATTTAACTAGTTTTATTATTATTCATAATAATATTAATAATAATAAACTAATAAAATAATTATATAATTGACATAACATTTAAAATGATAATCTAGTCGATTTTGGTTCATTTAAAATGTTAATTATTTACTTACATTTTATGCAAAATATATATTTATTTTATTATTATTATTAAAACTAGTTTAATTGTTTTAAATTATTTTCATTGAATTATTTGATTTTGATATGACTAGTTTTATTATTATTATTATTATTAATCATAATAAATAAACAAATAAACAAATTTGATAATTTTTCATATCATTTTAGTTGATAATTTAGTCGATTTTGGTTAATTTAAAATGTTATTTACTCAAATTTTATGCTAAATATATATCTTTTATGATTATTATTAAAACTATTTTAATTATTTAAAATTATTTTGAATTATTTGATTTTGATTTAACTAGTTTATTATTATTAATAATGATAGTAATAATAAACTAATAAAATAATTGTATAATTTACATAACATTTTAATTGATAATTTAGTCGATTTTGGTTCATTTAAAATGTTAATTATTTACTTACATTTTATGCAAAATATTTATTTATTTTATTATTATTATTAAAACTAGTTTAATTGTTTTCAATTATTTTCATTGAATTATTTGATTTTGATTTGACTAGTTTTATTATTATTATTATTATTAATCATAATAAATAAACAAATAAACAAATTTGATAATTTTCATATAATTTTAGTTGATAATTTAGTCGATTTTGGTTAATTTAAAATGTTATTTACTCAAATTTTATGCTAAATATATATATTTTATTATTATTATTATTATTATTATTAAAACTATTTTAATTATTTAAAATTATTTTGCATTATCTTTTATTTTATTTTGATTTAACTAGTTTATTATTATTATTATTATTATTATTATTAATATTATTAATAATAATGATAGTAATAATAAGCAAATAAAATAATTGTATAATTTACATAACATTTTAATTGATAATTTAGTTGATTTTGGTTCATTTAAAATGTTAATTATTTACTTACATTTTATGCAAAATATTTATTTATTTTATTATTATTATTAAAACTAGTTTAATTGTTTTCAATTATTTTCATTGAATTATTTGATTTTGATTTGACTAGTTTTATTATTTATAATAATAAATGGCGTCACGGTGGTGCAGTAGGTAGCACAATCGCCTCACAGTAAGAAGGTTGCAGGTTCATTCCGCTGTGGTGACCCCTGATTAATAAAGGGACAAAGCCAAAAATAAAATGAATGAATAAATAATAATAATAATAATAATAATAATAAACAAATAAAATAATTGTATAATTTCTGTAACATTTTAGTTGATAATCTAGTCGATTTTGGTTCATTTAAAATGTTAATTATTTACTTATATTTTATGCAAAATATTTATTTTATTATCATCATTAATAATAATAATAATAAAATAATAATACAATATTTGTTTTTATTTTTAATTATTTAAAGTTAAATCTTCAGCCTAATACTTTAGCTGCTTCTGCTTCAATGTAAATAGTTTTCTAAAATGTTATTGCTTTTATTAATCACAGGAAATCCCCTATACATCTCTGTTTATTTTTGGTTAGATTAAAATCTTCTTAGCTCTACAGTTTTGCCGCTACAGCTGACATACAGTTGGTCATAAATAATAAATACAAACTTTGAACACACTCATTTGTCAGGGTTTATTCTCCGTTTTGCCGCTGGTCATGATCCACATGTGATGCTGGCGTATTATTCATGTGCCAGTGGATATAGTATTTAGCGATGGAGAATATCAATAATCAGATGTGTGTCTGACAGAAGTGATTGTATCTGCAGCGGCACCACAGATCAGCTGAGCGTGAAGGACAGCGGGAAAGGAGACAGTGATTTCAACGACAGTGACTCTGACTCCAGTGGAGGAGCTCAGAAACCTGGACTGACCACCTTCCAGCCTCTGGCCAGAGGTGAGGAAACGCACACATGCACACACTCACTCACACACACACACACATACAATAAATGACAACCGGCTTACTTATTCGCGCTCCTGCTAAATGTGTATTTTTTTCTAATATTCTAAGTGCTGTTTAACAGAGCAAGGACAGGACATTAGTTTCTGCCAAAAGTGAAAAATCCCTCCCACTCAAATTGTCCTCAGTGTCTGTGTAAGAAAATGACAAATTATATGTGATTTATTTTATTTTATTTACTTAATTTTGATTTATTTTAATTTAATTAATTTTATTTTGATTTATTTTATTTTGATTTATTTTATTTTTGATTTACTTTATTTTTATTTACTTAATTTTATTTTGATTTATTTTATTTTGATTTATTTTATTTTTGATTTACTTTATTTTTATTTACTTAATTTTATTTTGATTTATTTTAATTTAATTAATTTTATTTTGATTTATTTTATTTTGATTTATTTTATTTTTGATTTACTTTATTTTTATTTACTTAATTTTATTTTGATTTATTTTAATTTAATTAATTTTATTTTGATTTATTTTATTTTGATTTATTTTATTTTTGATTTACTTTATTTTTATTTACTTAATTTTATTTTGATTTATTTTATTTTAATTAATTTTATTTTGATTTATTTTATTTTGCTTTACTTTATTTTATTTTGATTTATTTTATATTATTTTGATTTATTTAATTTTGATTTATTTTATTTTTATTGATTTTATTTTGATTTACTTTTATTTTGATTTTATTTTAATTTGATTTATTTTATTTTGATTTACTTTATTTTATTTTTATTGATTTTATTTTAATTTGATTTATTTTATTTTGATTTACTTTATTTTATTTTTATTGATTTTATTTTAATTTGATTTATTTTATTTTGATTTACTTTATTTTATTTTGATTTACTTTGTTTTATGTATTTTATTTTATTCAGATTTATTTTATTTTGATGTATTTTATATTATTTTGATTTATTTAATTGATTTATTTTATATTCATCTATTTTATTTTGATTTATTTTATTTAGATTTTTAATTTTTTTTAGATTTATTTTATTTTGATTTACTTAATTTGATCTGCATGAGGAAAATATTTAGCTTTTTTTAAACTGTAGTGAATTTGATTTATTTTTAATTTTAAATAATTTAATTTAATTCATTTTAATTTTAGTTTTTTTTATTTTATAAACAATATTTTTATTCTAGTTTACACATATTTTCTTATTTTTTTATTTTTGTACTTTCCTAGCAAAAATCCTTCCAACCCAATTTTCTTCGGTCTTTGCATACACATCTGTCATACACTGTAAAGAGTGCTATAGAAATAAAGATTAATTGAAAATGAAATTATTGTTTGTATTTATAGAGTTGAAGTCAGAATTATTAGCCCCCCTGTATATATTGCTGAAGAAGATTATTTTAACACATTTCTAATCATAATAGTTTTAATAACTCATCTCTAATAACTGATACTGTAACTGGTAATTAGGCAAGTCATTGTATAACAGTGGTTTGTTCTGGAGACAATCTAAAACTAATATTGCTGAAGGGGGCTAATACAGGGTGTCCATGGGGTCTTAAAAAGTATTAAAAGTTGATAAATCAATTTAGAGAAATTTAAGGCCCTTAAAAACTATTAAAGTCTTTTAAAAACGTTTGCAAGGTATTCAATTTTATATAATTTTGATTATGCAATGTATGGTTGTATGCTAAAGTTTGCCTGAATTAA
The DNA here is from genome assembly GCF_903798145.1 of Danio aesculapii. Lineage (NCBI taxonomy): Eukaryota > Metazoa > Chordata > Actinopteri > Cypriniformes > Danionidae > Danio > Danio aesculapii. Next base: position 52,896,333 of record NC_079443.1, on the reverse strand, counting down.
ATCTGCAAATATCAGGATGCTGTATAGTTTATGAAATCAATAAAATCCTGCTAGATTTGACATCATGCTGCTTTGTTTACCGCAGTAACCACACAAAAAAACATAATATCTGCAATTCTATAGGCGCAAACCTGCTGAATCAGCTAGGGTTAATAGATTTTTATTCAGTATGTAAATAATGTTTTAGTCTTAAAAAAGGTCTCAAAAGGTATTGAATTTCACTCTCTGATTCCTGCATATACTCTGTAATAATATTGACCTTAAAATGGTTTTAAAAAATTAAAAACTGCTTTTATTTTAGCCGAAATAAAACAAATAAGACTTTCTCCAGAAGAAAAAATATTATAGGAAATACTGTGAAAAATTCCTTGCTCTGATAAACATCATTTGGCAAATAATTGAAAAAGACACAGGAGTGTGAGTAATTTTGACTCCAACTGTATATTCACCGTCCCTGGTGTCTTCTCTCTTCAAGGCTCCTTCTGCAGCTCCTCTGACTGGAAAGTCAAACCCTGTGTCATTCAGACCCGAAACCTCCACGCTCCCCCTGGCAGCTCCTACACCCTGGGCTTCAGCCGCACGCCGCTCTACAACCACACCCACTGCAGCTCTCACTTGTGGAGAGATGGAGTCGGCGGAACCCTGAACACACAGAGGCCCCTTCAGACCTTCCGGAGTGGGACCCTGCCCTCATACAGAGCCCATCAGATGCGCAGAGCCGTGATGGAGATCCAGGAGCAGAACGAAGATCTGCAGGACACGCTCATGATCAACGCTGCCGCAGAGGTCGCCACCACATTTTAAATACCATTGTTTGTTACACTGTAAAAAAGAACTGTCAAATTTACGCTTAAAAAGGCAGCTGTGTTTGGTTTACCGTAAATAATACGGTAAAAATGTCAATTTGTTGTTATTTATTTAATGACGGTAAATTAGCGTATTTCATAGCTATAATGTTATAATTTATAGTGTTACAGTATACGCCAATGTTTGGAGGTATTAACATCTACACAACGTATGAAAACGTTATGAAAAAAACAGCAACTGTGATTGGTTTAAAGTTAAAAATATGATAGAAATGTCAAATAAATTGTTAAATTATGGTAAATTACCATATTTCATTCCTTTATAGTCATACTCCAATGTTTTGAAGTAAAAAAAATTGTTTTATAGTTAAAAAAAACGACAGCTGTGGTTGGTTTGCTGTTAAAAATATGATAGGAATGTAAAATAAATTGTTAAAAAATCACTGTAAATTACCGTATTTCATAAATTTATTGTCATAAATCAATTTTTAGAAGTATAAAACATCGTTTTTACTGTTAAAAATGGCAGATAGGGTTCATTTACCATTGAAAATACGATAGGAATGTAAAAGAAATTGTTTAAAAATTACAGTAAATTATCGTATTTCATTAATTTATAGTCATAAATCAATTTTTAGAAGTATAAAACATCCGTTTTTACTGTTAAAAATGGCAGCTGTGGTTGGTTTACCATTGAAAATACGATAGGAATGTAAAAGAAATTGTTTAAAAATTACAGTAAATTATCGTATTTCATTAATTTATAGTCATACACCAATGTTTCATAGTAAAAAAAAAAAGTTTTCTACTGTAAAAAAAGGCAACTGTGGTTGGTTTACCATTAAAAATACGGTAGGAATCCAAAATAAATTGTTAAAAGCATTATGGTAAATTACTGTATTTCATTCATTTAAATTACCGTATTATTTAGTTTTGAAATACTAACATTTACACAAAGGAGAAAAGTACAATTTAGGTTAAAAAAATTGCAACTGTGATTGGTTTACTGTTAAAAAATACGATAGGAATGTAAAAGAAAATTGTTAAAAAACATTACGGTATCTACACAACGTAGCTTTAATTAACACTGAGGCAGAGGTCGCCACTACATTTTAATTATTTGTTACACCTTAAAAATAAATTTGATAAAATGGCAGCTGTGGTTTGTTTACCTATAAAAATAGGGTAAGATGGTCAAATAAATAAATAAGGTACCATATTTCATTAATCTATAGTGTTATACACTGATGTTTGGAAGTACACCTACACAAAACGTAGCTTTCCTTCACAGACAAAAACACAACTATTAGCATGTGGAGATAAGAGTCATAAATATTTATTGTAAATGTCTGTATATTTTGTATATTTTTTAAATTAAACAGTCTTTTTCTACCACCAATGTAGTTTGTTGAGTTGTAGTAGTTTGTTAAACCAATGTTTTTTTTATTTATTTAGTAAACAATAATTAAGTGAAATAGTTAAGGAGATGCACTAAAGAAAAGTATTTTCTTTCTGAATATTTTCTAAAAAATAATGCTATTTTATTTATTAAACATGTAAGATGGGTCAGAAAAAACAACAACTTGTTTTCCCCATGTAAAAACAAGTTATTATTTAGCTATAATCTATTATAAATATAAAGATTTTTTGTTCTTCAGAAAACAAGACTTAAAATCTTAAAAATAAATTTACAGTAAGTTACTGGCAATTTTGGTCCCCAATTTGGTTGCAAAATACACCTGCAGTAACTTACTGGCAATTTTGGTCGCCAGTTGGGTTGCAAAATAAATTTACAGCAACTTACTGGCAATTTTGGTAGCCAGTTTGGTCGCAAATTAAATTTACAGTAGCTTACTGCCAATTTTGGTCGCCAGTTTGGTTACAAAATAAATTTACAGTAACTTACTTGAAATTTTGGTCACCAGTTTGGTTGCAAAATACATTTACAGTAACTTACTTGAAATTTTGATCGCCAGTTTGGTTACAAAATACATTTACAGTAACTTACTTGAAATTTTGGTCGCCAGTTTGGTTTCAAAATAAATTTACAGTAACTTACTGGCAATTTTGGTCGCCAGTTTGGTTACAAAATAAGTTTACAGTAACTTAAAATTTTGGTCGCCAGTTTTGTTTCAAAATAAATTTACAGTAACTTAAAATTTTGGTCGCCAGTTTTGTTACAAAATAAATTTACAGTAACTTACTGCCAATTTTGGTCGCCAGTTTGGTTACAAAATAAGTTTACAGTAACTTACTTGAAATTTTGGTCGCCTGTTTGGTTTCAAAATACATTTACAGTAACTAACTTGAAATTTTGGTCGCCAGTTTGGTTACAAAATATATTTACAGTAACTTACTTGAAATTTTGGTCGCCAGTTTGGTTGCAAAATACATTTACAGTAGCTTACTGCCAATTTTGGTCGCCAGTTTGGTTACAAAATAAATTTACAGTAACTTACTTGAAATTTTGGTCGCCAGTTTGGTTGCAAAATGCATTTACAGTAGCTTACTGCCAATTTTGGTCGCCAGTTTGGTTACAAAATAAATTTACAGTAACTTACTTGAAATTTTGGTCACCAGTTTGGTTACAAAATAAGTTTACAGTAACTTACTTGAAATTTTGGTCGCCAGTTTGGTTTCAAAATAAATTTACAGTAACTTACTTAAAATTTTGGTCGCCAGTTTTGTTACAAAATACATTTACAGCAACTTACTGCCAATTTTGGTCGCCAGTTTGGTTACAAAATAAGTTTACAGTAACTTACTTGAAATTTTGGTCGCCTGTTTGGTTTCAAAATACATTTACAGTAACTAACTTGAAATTTTGGTCGCCAGTTTGGTTACAAAATACATTTACAGTAACTTACTTGAAATTTTGGTCGCCAGTTTGGTTACAAAATACATTTACAGTAACTTACTTGAAATTTTGGTCGCCAGTTTGGTTTCAAAATACATTTACAGTAACTTACTTGAAATTTTGGTCACCAGTTTGGTTGCAAAATACATTTACAGTAGCTTACTGCCAATTTTGGTCGCCAGTTTGGTTACAAAATAAGTTTACAGTAACTTACTTGAAATTTTGGTCGCCAGTTTGGTTTCAAAATACATTTACAGTAACTAACTTGAAATTTTGGTCGCCAGTTTGGTTACAAAATACATTTACAGTAACTTACTTGAAATTTTGGTCGCCAGTTTGGTTACAAAATACATTTACAGTAACTTACTTGAAATTTTGGTCGCCAGTTTGGTTACAAAATAAGTTTACAGTAACTTACTTGAAATTTTGGTCGCCAGTTTGGTTACAAAATACATTTACAGTAACTTACTTGAAATTTTGGTCGCCAGTTTGGTTACAAAATACATTTACAGTAACTTACTTGAAATTTTGGTCACCAGTTTGGTTGCAAAATACATTTACAGTAGCTTACTGCCAATTTTGGTCGCCAGTTTGGTTACAAAATAAGTTTACAGTAACTTACTTGAAATTTTGGTCGCCAGTTTGGTTTCAAAATAAATTTACAGTAACTTACTTAAAATTTTGGTTGCCAGTTTTGTTACAAAATAAGTTTACAGCAACTTACTGCCAATTTTGGTCGCCAGTTTGGTTACAAAATAAATTTACAGTAACTTACTTGAAATTTTGGTCGCCTGTTTGGTTTCAAAATACATTTACAGTAACTAACTTGAAATTTTGGTCGCCAGTTTGGTTACAAAATACATTTACAGTAACTTACTTGAAATTTTGGTCGCCAGTTTGGTTACAAAATACATTTACAGTAACTTACTTGAAATTTTGGTCGCCAGTTTGGTTACAAAATAAGTTTACAGTAACTTACTTGAAATTTTGGTCGCCAGTTTGGTTACAAAATACATTTACAGTAACTTACTTGAAATTTTGGTCGCCAGTTTGGTTACAAAATACATTTACAGTAACTTACTTGAAATTTTGGTCGCTAGTTTGGTTACAAAATAAGTTTACAGTAACTTACTGGCAATTCTGGTTGCAAAATAATTAAATTCAGACAAATTAGGTGACTTTCAAGCTTAAAAAAAGTGGGATCAAAATTTTATTTTAGATACTTTTCCTTAAATTAAGTTTATTTTTCTAACCCCAAATATTTGTTCTTGTTTCAAGCATGAACTCATTGAATTTTTCTGAATAATCTTTGCTTCTCAAAAATACTTTTATTTTACTTAACATGTTCATTTGGTTCTTAAGAAATCGTATTTTCATTCAAGAAAGTTGTTTTATTTTATCTGATGAACAACAAAAATACTCAGGAAGAAACTCCTTTATTTCTTATTTTACCACTAATGTATATAGTTATATTTCCATCTCAATTAATCCATGTAAAATGTTTTTATTCTGTTATTGACATTGTTGCTGTTTTTTGTGTGTCTCTCTTCTGAATAATTCTGTGTATATTTGCTTCTCTTTATGCTCAAGCTTTAAAAACTGTATATTTACACCTGCTTGTATATAATTTTGAGCCTAATAAAGAGCTTGTAAACCTGTTTGCTGCTTGACCTCTGAGAGCGTCTTGTTTGAGAGCTGGATTAGCAGTAAAAGAATCATGTGACAATGCAGACGCTTTAAGTTAAGTCCTCAAAATCCGCTCTTAAGAGCTGTGCGATTATTGTTCACACACGGCCTGCTGGGGATTACAGCTGCGTCTTCACAATAACACATGAAGAATTGAGGCTTAAAAAGACACAATCAGGCATATTAGTGGAGTTAAACAGAGATTATATGGCTGACGTCCAGAATAACACATGATTTATAATGTATATATACAGGACAAATATGTAAACATTATTAAATTAAGACACATTAGATGGAGAACAGCTTTAAAGAATCAAAATGAAAGAAAAGACGAATATACACTCACCGGCCACTTTATTAGGTACACCTTACTAGTACTGTGTTGGACCCCCTTTTGCCTTCAGAACTGCCTTAATCCTTCATGGAATAGTTTCAACAAGGTACTGGAGATATTCCTCAGAGATTTTGCTCCATATTGACATGATAGCACCACATAGTTGCTGAAGATTTGTTGGCTGCACATCCATTATTCGAATCTCCTCTTCCCAAAGGTACTCTATTGGACTGAGATCTGGTGACTATTGAGGCCATTTGAGTACAATGAACTCATCGTCATGTTCAAGAAACCAGTCTGAGATGATACACACTTTGACGTGGCATGTTATCCTGTTAGTTATTCTTAAGACTGTTAATTTACAAGCAAACTGTAAATTAATAATCACAATTGTAGATATCATTATAATAGAGTGGAGGAACTATGTCGTCACCTTGTAGGCTAATCGGCTGCTAGCATAAAACTTGTTCAAATAGTAAACTCTCTGTTCAAACACTGTTCATTACACTTACACATTTTGTCCAGCCGGATAATCCTCACACCAAAATACAACTTTTGGCACTTTTGGATCTTAAATGCGAACGCAAGAGCTGAAAAGCTAACATTAGGCTATAAACAGACTACAGAGCCTTCAGGACGCTCGCCTGTGACGTCAGCAGCACCCTACTACAGACACCTTATCAAGCTTATTTTTAGAAATCTGGTCAGTGACAAAGAGTTAATCTCTCGGTTTATTATATTATAATCCACGCGATATATTATAAACAAATAAATACGCAAAACACATAGACCTACGTGCATTTTGGATAGTTTTTTTACATGGGAAATACATTTTGTTTTGCTTTAAGGTTGTTGTAAAAGTTTTAAAACTGTATGTGTAAATGTGCCTACATGGTATTATCATAAGACATATTTAAATAAGTGTATCGCTCGCGTGCATACAGCCAGCTTATCTTAGTAATAGATGACAGAAATGAGGCGTGAGGGACAAGTCTATCAAATGCCTGCAAGTTCCATCATGAATTGAGAACATTCAATATTCTTTTTTTGCCACGAAGTACAGTGAAAAGCAGCCCATACAGTCACATCTGCTATAAATGTTGAGGAGGAGTGTAAATATTGCAGTTATGACAGAGTTAAATGTGTTCAGATCAAGAAAAAAAATTTCGAAAAATCAATTGATCACGTTAAAATGACACTGAATATGTGTTTATTTTTACACATTTATTCTCACGTTTGCATTACTGAGAGCAGGAAAGAGACAGGCTGCACTGGTAAGCAGTAAGCAGTCTCGACAGTCTTTACAAGAGAAGGAATGATCTACACACAATATGATTTCCTAATTAGAAAAATACTACAAACTCTAAAACACTGTTCATGAAAATACTTAAATCACAGACAAATCCCAAGCTGCGCTCCAGCCCAGTTCAGCTCAATGACGTATAATGTGTCCGACACCGCCTGTAGTCCCATTTAGCAACTCGATAGCAGCCGTCTCTTTAAAGAAGCGTAACCGATTTAATAACTCAAGAGTGTGATGTAACTGATGTGTTTTATGTCGTAGAATAAATCGTGAAAGTATCTTGAGTTTGTGTTAGCCACGAACCTTATTTAAGCGATTTACCTGAAATCCCATTGAAAAAGCCCATTGACTTTGGGACGAGGGAACCGGAACTGCTAAAATGCTAACTCACTTCCGGGTTTTTGCATACAAATTGACGTCATAGTTCCTCCACTCTATACCTAATATTATCTTTTTATTTACAGAGTCTTAAAAAGAGATATAAAAACCTTTCATTCTGAAGAATATAAACCTGTCTTTTTGCACTGTTTAAATTTTTGTGTTAAGCCTGTTTTACACCGCAAGCGTCAGCAGCGCCTGTTTTTTCGGCGTCCATGTTAACAGATTAGAGCTTTCATACCGCACGCAGCAGCAGCGCGTCAGTGTATGGAATAATTTTTGTGCCAATAAGAATGAACGTAACTGAAGAAACGATCAAAAATATGCCACTGCAAAAGAAGAAAAACAATGAAACCAAAAAAATGAACTCAGTCGCACGAATTTAACATGCTCTTCAAATATGCTTCATTCTTTGTTAATGATTTTCAAAGAATCGTTTTCACGAATCATGGATTTTGAATGCGTTGCCACAGTTTTCGCTTACGCTTCGTAAATTTTCGTTTGCTGTTTTGGCACAAACTTCTCGTGGGGGCGGGCTTAACAGCGATCTACACTGATTGGCTAATGAGCTTTTGATGGACAGTTGCTCTCTGACCTGGAAGCACAGACGGTGACGTCAGTGGCGCGCATATCGGAAAGTTGTTGCGGTGTGCAATACGTCGTGCTTTATGTTAAGTATTATTGTTAGTATTTTACCTACGGTCGTCTCTTAGTTTCTAAAGATGACCTCCCGGGAGAGACACGGAGCGGTGCCATCATCTTCCACCTCAGCTTGTCCCTCAGGGCAGCTTGAAGTAAGTTCGTGTTGCTAAAGTAATGTTTATCAATAACAACAATAAAAGTTTTATTCATGTACAGTGTGCAACAGTTATATTGCGGGTTATTGTTGTTATTCACAAGTTTGCAGTGCACTGACGTCACCGTCTGTGCTTCCAGGTCAGAGAGCAACTGTCCATCAAAAGCTCATTAGCCAATCAGTGTAGATCGCTGTTAAGCCCGCCCCCACAAGAAGTTTGTGCCAAAACAGCAAACGAAAATTTACGAAGCGTAAGCGAAAACTGTGGCAACGCATTCAAAATCCATGATTCGTGAAAACGATTCTTTGAAAATCATTAACAAAGAATGAAGCATATTTGAAGAGCATGTTAAATTCGTGCGACTGAGTTCATTTTTTTGTTTTCATTGTGTTTTTCTTCTTTTGCAGTGGCATATTTTTCATCGTTTCTTGGAAAGTTACGTTCAGTTTCATAAAGTTACGTTCATTCTTATTGGCACAAAAATTATTCCATATCAGTGCGAGACGTGAGCGTCGCTGAAGCAGCAGTGCCGCGATAATTTCGGCGCTGGGTCTATTTTTGCCGCGCTGCTCACGCTCAATTAAAGTGACAGTGCATTGATAATGACTAAAACACATTGATTGAATGCCAGTCAAAAGTAGCAATTTTACCCAATAAATGCGGTAATAATATCCACAGATTTATATATAGTCAATCAAATGAACTTAAACGATTAAAAATAGCAACAAACATTTATTTAGGCCCGAAATATTTATTTACGGGAGTTGTAGTCCATAGCGAAGTGTATTGTGGGTAGTGTAGTTCCACACGCATGCTGGATGATGTGAGCTCACTGTGTGCTGTGCAGCTGAAGCAGAGGAATACAGCTTTATTCGGCTTTGTTTTATGTTCACTCAAGTTATTCCACCCAGGAGCTGTTTGCACTGTGAACCTGACAACACGAAAATAAACAAAAGAAGGGCATACATTGATTACTTTTGTCCGTCTCATCCTTTGCACGAGCTGTTACTCTGCCGCTGGACATTACTGAAGCGGAGAAAACACTAGTTTGATCATGTATAAATATCATAACTATATTGTATAAATATTATTATAACTAGGCCTACAACAACCTGACAATCAAAAACCAAATGACATATCACAGGCGATTGTCTTCAGAGTGCAGCAGACATGAATGAGACTCTTCATAGAGCTTGAGAAGCACACAGTACTGTATGATCTATATCACTTGTAAAATAAAGACTTGCAGGTTAAAGAAACAGCATAGGAGGAGGTTGCCGCAAGCCTTGGTGCAGATGAAAAGTTTTTAAAAAATTGTATTTAAATATAGAGAGAGATAGGTAACTAGATAGAATAGACTGAGATAGATTGACCTCTGCAGCAGCGGAAAGTGAAAGACAAACGCCTGCGTGCTGCTTCTGCTCTCCATACCCGCTGCGCACGCTCTGCTTACGCCCTGCTTTCGCCTGCGGTGTGAAACAGGCGTTAGAATTGTATGCAAATTAGCGCTAAATTAGAATAATAAATTGTTTGCATATTTTAAAATTTTTAGGTAATGTGCAACATAAAAATGTTTTCAATTCCAAATGTAACCCTGTTCACCTGTATTGTCTTCCCTTAATTAAACAAAAAGCTAATTAAAAGTACAAGTGTAAAAGCATTTGCTATTGGGTTGTTGTTAGAAGGGATACACCTGCGGCTGTAAAAAAGTTACTGAGAATTATTTATGTTATTTATCAAATTACCCATAAATTGTATTTTATTAACGCCTGCCCCACCCCATTCCAAAACCTACCCCATACCGTGTTAATTATAGTTGTACAGTGTCACAAAAACGATGCTATTTTGACGTGTGGTGAGTATCCGGAGCTGTATCCCATCTTGACCTTTTTTAGGTCGCGCTCAGGTACGGTGCGCGTGAGCGATCACAACGTCAATCATAATGGAGCGCACATTAAACACAAGATGGCGGAGTTCAGACGCGTCTCAGAAGAAAACAGCAGAATCGTCGTCAATTCTGACGCTGGTAAGTTGCTGTTTTAAGGATATAAGTGTTGAAGGGAGAAACGAAGCTTTTATTCAATCAGTTTAAGTTGTTTGAATAGCAAAAACGCAACAAAACACTTCAGTTTTTACAAACTAGGCTACAAATGTTGTATTGAAGGTGTGATCTCATCTGAATGCTGTCAACAAATACTGTAATACTATACGTAAGAAGTGTGTTTATTGGGTGTAATGTAGTAAGATATACACTTCTAATATAGATTTTTTTTTCTAAGAGTTTGGTGAACATCGGAAAACACGAAGAAATTATGTGAAGCGTCGTAAAGGACTATTTCTTATCAGGGGCGCAACTGCACATTTACTGAGGGGTATGCGGGATCAAGTTTTGCGCCCCCACCCCCTAAGAGTTTACGTATAACAAAATTTGTGAGGATGCAGGGCTAACCAAGACCACACATCTAAACACACACAATACAAACAAAAATAAAAGAAGTCCATAGACAAGTGTTCTGGCTGTAAACAATATTTTATAACAAATACATTTTACAAATCTGAACAATTAGTGGTAAAAGTTCAATTAATTTCTTCTTAATTTCCTTACTAAATGATTACTGCACTTTAACACGCCTTGCTTTTGTACTTGCCCATTTGTCAAGTATTTCATCAAATGAGGTTGACCTTGCTAGATTGTTTTCAATGAAGATGATTGCAAGCTGTGACAAGCGGTCATTGTGCATAGTTGAACGAAGGTATGTTTTTATAAGTTTCAGTTTGCTGAAAGATCTTTCTGCAGAGGCAACAGTTAGTGGCATTGTTAGGAAAACTCTTAATGCCACTGTTAAATTTGGGAAGACCTTGTCAAGATTTTCCTGCTGAATAAAATTGCAAGACAAACAATACCTAAATTTGCAAAACTCTGACCTACCATTTATTCATTTATTTTTTGTGGGGCCATTCCTACCTGTTCTTTTCTCTGGCTCTATTTACATTTTCTTGCTCTCTGTCCTCACCATCTTCATGATTAAGTAAACAAAACAGATGTTTTATAACATTTAATCAGCAAAGTCTAGAATAACTTAATTTACAATGTTTCTTAACATAACTAAAATAGATATACAATCTGACCCTTTCTTACCTGTTCTCCTCACCTGCTCTGAACTCATTTACTGCTATTTTGTCATTGCCCTCCCCATCTTCATGGCTGAGAAAATAGACCAGATATTTAACAAAAAAAAAAAAAAAAAAATTCTACTAAACTATTAAAAATATAGTATTAAAAACATTCACACTGTCACTATTTATTCATTAATTTTTAAAAAAATTTTTTTTGGCTTAGTCTTTTTATTACTCGCCACTGTGTAATGAACCACCAAATTATTCAGCATATGTTTTACGCAGCGGATGGCAACTTTTATGTGCGCTAATTATTTTTAAACCAATTATTACTTTCTCTTGTATCTGAAATATATTCAGGTTAACTTAACAAAGATACATTTTGTATGATCCTCTTATTTTGGTAAAATAATGAAATAAATAAAAATGTTTGTTTTCTCAAATTTTGACCTCAACTGTTCGTGTGATTTGACAGTTTATTTAATTTAATCTAAACAGTTACATCTACATGAACACTTTAAACTTGGCTGTTTGACTGGAATTCGTTGTTATTTTACCTCTTGTAGATGATATTTGGTCAACAAGTAATAAGTTTTTACTCCCAAATAAGGTAAAAGAAATTAATTAGAAAAAAATTACACAGGTTCTACCCCTGCAATATATGTATTAAAATTTTAAAGACAAATGTTCTTTTTGTAACACTGAGCCTGAAAGTCTTTTACATCTATTTTGTACTTGTACATTTTCTGATGATTTTTGTAAACAGGTTTCAGGGTTGCTTTTTAATTCATTTTACAAAATAACTAACTTTGACGAATGCATGTTTCTTTTTTTTGACTGTAAAACTGGCTATAATACACTCAATATTGCTCTGAAGTTGATAATTGTTCTTGGGAAATTTCACATACAGGTTAAAGTAATGTCTATAACTTCCTCCTTTATTTTTTTCTGTAAAGATTTTAAAATATTTTATAATTATTTGACCTCAATTACAAGATACAAGAAGGCCATAAAACCTTTCTAATAATAATAAAAAAAAATTATCTGTACAATCTAATTATTTAAATATGATGGATCTCCCCATATGTAATGTATTTTTTATTGATTGATTTTTATGACTTTTACATGTGTTATCATATAACCCAGTATGCTTGTCAGTTATATGCTTCACAAAAAAAAGTTATTTGCGACTATCAAACGTCTACCGTAAAGTCACATGGACTTACGCCAGGTATATGTATTTAGCCCATCGAATTATACTGTTTTTACATACTTTAGTGGATGGAAGTATGCGATTTCGGACGCAGCCATGGTGTCCCCCTGCCTGGACAAAACCACCTCCTCTGCTCTTACGTTTGGTAAAAGCAGGAACGGCGCGTCTATAGAGGCGACCTACAGTATAGGCGGCAGAATAGGGAGGGCGGCGTCAGCGAACCCCCCGGTCCTCGCGAACCGGTAACTTTCTTTTTCACTTAACATTACGGGTTGAGGGCGGCGTGATCGCCGTTCGCCTAAAGCGCCAGTTCAGCTCGCTCCGGCCCTGGGTAAAGCCCAGGCTAGGTGGCGGTTATGATTTATGAACTCTTTCCCAAAAACAGAAGGTGAATAATAGTATGTTAATAAAAGTATAAGCTTACCAATCTCTGATTATCCAATTTGACATAGCAGATTTCATTTTAAGGCATTGTTTTACATGTTCTTTTTTTCGTTTTCTATTTTGGGCACCACTCCTCTTCATTCTTCTCTCCATTTTAAACAAGTGACTGTAACTGAATAACGGATTAATCAACTGGTCTACGGAGGGGGAGGGGTGGTATTATATTATTTTTATTTAATAAAATACAATATTAAACTCGTATAAAATGCCAAATAAACTTTTTTTTACCAAATATATTTATTTATTCAATATTATTTGAAACTTTTAAAAAGGCTCATTTCAAAAATAGTTTTGGCACAATGGCGCCCCCCCATGTGCGGCGCCCCTATGCACTGCATATACTGCATACCCCATTTTTGCGCCTCTGTTTCTTATTATAATGCCAAATAAAATGAAAACTATTTTAATATAAGGTATTCCAGCTTCGAAAACAACCCTTTCTGTTTTATGTGTTTTATTTAACCTGTTTTACCATATTTAACGATACACTTAATCTTCAATTCAATAAATACTTAAATAACCATGTATAAAAATGGATGTCATGTTGATAAGTTTTTTTTTGTTTTAATTAAAAATTATACATTTTTATAATAAAATAAACCTTATTTTTAAAATTCTGATAAAATTAATTGAAGTAAAAAAAATGCATTATTAACTGTATAATATTATGTATAGGCATGACTGTTGTCTGACAGGTTTCACTATTTGCTAATCCAGCATTTGAGCTGATAACAAAATTATAATGATGATTGATAATAATAAATATTTCGTGAATTTGCTCTAAATATATTTAAGAAGGGTGTCACAATGGGTAGCACGATTGCCTCACAGCAAGAAGGTCGCTGGTTCGAATCCCGGCTGGGTCAGTATAGGTCTTTCCCAGTGTTGGGTTGTGGCTGAAAGAGCATCTGCTGCGTAAAACATGTGCTGAATAAGTTGGTGGTTCATTCCGCTGTGGCGACTCCCGATTAATTAAGGGAGTAAGCCGAAGGAAAATGAATGGATATTTAAGAATTATGTTGTCGAGACACTTTTGTAGTTATTCGTTTTTCTTGTTACTTAAGTTTAAATAAATTGTGACAGTATCATGGAGAAGTCGTAGTTGTGTCATTTAAATCTGTTTTTAATATGTCCATATATTTTAACTATTTATTTGCATTAGCTTTTAGTTTAAGTTGTTTTACTGTCAACTAAATTAAAATAAGAAATATTTTTATTAGTGTTGTGTAAAAATTAATCACAAATAATCGCATACGAAATAAGTTTGTTTTGGCATAATATGTACGTGTGTACTCAAGGGCTGTGGAATTTGGGGAAAATATCTAATTGCGATCTGTTTAACAGATATTTCGATTTGATTTACGATTTAATTTTGTACTCAGGCTTCAGGTCAATATTCTGTATTGTAGCTTCTTACTGCTAAAATACAGTAAGTGTTAATTAAAAAAGGAACTGAAAACATATGAACTAACTCCAACATTTAGTCAACCTTGTTTTTAAATATTCAAAAATTAAACACTAATTTTTCTCTAGAGCAAACAGTAGTGAGTTATGGCGTTAGTCATCTCCTGGTGCCTTCGTGATGTTTTTTCAGATGATGTAACCGCTGCAAACAACTCTGAAATTGTATTTTGCTTATGCTTGCTAGATTGGGTGTCACTCGTCAATAATTTCAGTAGACTTTTTAGCAAGACACTCATATAGCGCCTGTGGTGCTGATTGTTGTATTTCCTCGCGTGCGACAGCTCTTACAAATTACCTGTTTTTGTTTAGTGTCTGTGACTTTAAATGTGACTTGATATTAATTCGTCTATTAATGCTTCTGAAGCGGAAGATGCCATCATTCCACTTGTCCTCACTCTCCTGTTTGTTTTATTGTGGGGGTCCTGCATAGTTTCAGAGTTTGCGCAGGGTCTTAAAAAGTCTAAAATTTGAAATTCTTCTTAAAAGTCTTAAATTCGCTGTTCTAGGTCTTAAATATTTTTGCACAGGTCTTAATTTTCCGATGTCCATATAACGCTACATCTAACGCTCATTTAAATTCTCTTTTGTTGTTGTTGTTGTGGCTTGGTTTTCAAGGTGTTGTAGTTCTTTATTTTCACTAAACTACAAATGAGACCAACATACAATAGCCAATCAGCTTTCTGGTTATTGAACTCAGTGCGCGCTGCGAATGTGACATCATCGCTGTGTTTGTGGAGGTTCGCTTTGGGTGCGCGCGACATGATTTCGGCTGGCGGAGCTCACAACATTTTTTGAGACTCGGGTGAACAGTTCGCGCAGCGCTGCATTTGAGTTGAGTTGAATATGAAGCACTGAAGAGATTTTGGCTGGACTGTGACATCTTGCTATAGGGAGAACCTGATGACCAATAATTATTGGCTAGAAATTGCAACAGCCATGGGAAAGGAGACATTTTGGAGTTTGGAAAAACCTGTTTGGTTAGGAGACAAGTTTGGAAAAACCTGAGGGATAAGTTTGTTAAAACAAACAAAAAAAAAGGCCATGGCAAAAGTGTAGACCCAGGTGGTTTTAATATTACAGAATATGTTTTTCCACCATTCACAGGTTTTACACTGATGTATATATTACTTTTTTGTGAAATAGGGGCTTCTGCTGTAAGTGTCAGTGAAAGACTGTTCAGCAAACACACACGCTGTGAAATTGTGCAGAGTTTCTGCCTTTTTAAGTAGTTGAAGCGCTGTAAATGCTCACCCTCACCATAGTAAGCTTCGGCGACACAGTGCATATGAGATGAATGACGTCAGTACATAATAACCGGTTATGATTATAACTGAACCCATACTGAATTGTCCGCGTCTGCATCGCGGTGCACTGAAGAAACAATTAATTTTGACACTCCTATTATTTTAGATGCAATTAATCTCTACCCAGCACTAATGTTTATTATGTTTTAAAATGGGGTGGCATGGTGGCTCAGCAGTTAGCACTGACGCCTCACAACAAGTCGCTAGTTCGAGTCTCGGCTGGGTCAGTTGCCATTTAAGAAATATTAAGTTTGCATGTTCTCCCCGTGTTAGCGTGGGTTTCCTTCGGGTGCTCTGGTTTCCCCCACAGTCCAAACACATGAATTAGATCAGTGTTTCCCAACCCTGTTCCTGGAGGCACACCAACAGTACATATTTTGGATGCCTCCCTTATCTGACCCATTAACTTCAGGTTTTGGAGTCTCTTCTGATGTTCTGATAAGATGATTCAGGTGTGTTTGATTAGGGAGAGAATGAAAATGTGAACTGTTGGTGTGCCTTCAGGAACAGGGTTGGGAACGACTGAATTAGATGAACTAAACTGGCCGTAGCGTGTGACTGTGTGTGTAAATGTGAGGGTGTATGGGTGTTTCTCAGTACTGGGTTGCTGCTGGAAGGGCATCCGCTGTGTAAAACATATGCTGGAATAGTTGGTAGTTCATTCGGCTAAGTCCCTTATTTATTAGGGGTCACCACAGCGGAAGGAAAATAAATGAATGAATTTTAAAATGATCAGTATTGATATTATTTTATTTAACATCTGTTCTACATCAACAATTTTATGGTCTTAATTGTAGTCAACTATAATACAGAATTACTCTGCATATACTCTGTCTTTCAGATCTCATGTCAAAAAACAAAACTGCACTGAAAAATCCATAAACTGTGTCATCCATCTGGAATAATCCGCTTCAGGACTTTTCCATACACACATCATACACTTTTATTATGAAGCGTGTATGTGTACGTGTAAATCCGGAACAGGAATAAGGTGACACAATAATAATAATAATAAAAAAATGCTATGAAACATTCATCATATAGAGGCTTTCAGAAGAACGTGGAGCAAAAATAAATAAATAAAAGGCTCATTCTTTCATTTCACTTTGGCCTTAAGGGATGTTTTCACTCGTGCGAATAACAAGAGCAGCAAAGCATCGTCTCTTTGTCAGTAATTGTTCATCGCTGATTGGATATGACAGATTTCCGATTGGATATGAAGGGCAACTGCGCTAAACGATCGATAAGACGTCAAATGGGCTTATTGTATCCTCTCAGAGTTTCCATATAGGTCAGAAAAGAGGACAGCGGGTCGTATTAACCACAGTAAAAAACACTACAGCTTAAATGGTAGGCATGGAATGATAACCAGTTTCAAGGTTTGGAAAAATCAAGATTTTAAAAGCGATAAACATTTTTGTTATGTCATTCTCATGGTGGTTTTATTTATAAAAACATTCCTTATTTAAAATAAAAAGCTACAAAAAAAGCTATTTAGTGAATTTACAACCTTTTTTATTATGGGAGATTAAAGTGTTATATAACATGCCTGTTATTTTAAAGTAATTTTTTAAATTGTGTGTGTAATCCAGTATAACAATAAACTTTGCAACTTTAAGATAACACTTAAAAATTTTAATAAAAAAAAATATATATATATATTTTCCCCTAAAATATTTATTGGGTTGTACTATTACGGTTGGTCATAATTATTAGCCCCCCCTGTTTATTTTTGTTTAACGAAGAGAAGATTTTTTTCAACACATTTCTAATCATAAATGTTTTAATAACTCATCTCTAATAACTGATTTATTTTCTCTTTGTCATGATGACAGTAAATAATATTAGACTAGATATTCTATACATATTCTACACTTCTATACAGCTTAAAGTGACATTTAAAGGCTTAACTAGGTTAATTAGGCAGGTTATGGTAATTAGGCAAGTCATTGTATAACAGTGGTTTGTTCTGTAGACTATCGAAAACGTGTATAGCTTAAGGGGGCTAATAACACTGACCTTAAAATGGTGTTTAAAAATAAAAAAACTGCTTTTATTCTAGCTGAAATAAAGCAAATAAGACTTTCTCCAGAAGAATAAATATTATCAGACATACTGTGAAAAATTCCTGAATCAGTTCAACATCATTTGGCAAATATTTACAAATGAAAAAAAAAACCAATAAAAAAATTAAGTTAGCCAATTCTGACTTCAGCTGTTTTTGCATCGTGATCTCAAGTTATTTTGTTAATTATTTTTAGCTTTTATACTGACTAAAGAAATTGTTTATTAAAAAAGAAAACTCTAATATGTGTACTCAATCATGCTGGGCACTGTATAAGATTTGTTTATTTATTTATTTTTAATATTTAGTGTTTCAGTATTTTGTGTAGTTGTATGAATAGATCAAAATCAAGGGAGTTTTTTTCTTTTGCATGTGCTGAAAAATTAAGTAGATTTTTCCATTCAATTAAAAAAACATTTAATTAGGATACTATATGATTATTTAAAAATGATAAGAATAGAAGGAATATATTTATTTAGGTTTATTTGAATCCTTGGATTTTAATTTATTTAATTGTCGTTTATTTTGACACCAGCACCAAGGAAATTAAATAAATAAAGAAATAAATAAATAATATATGTTATTTTTCATTTATTATTATTATTATTATTATTATTATCATTATTAATATTATTATTATCATTATTATTATTATTATTATTATTATTATTATTATTATTATTATTATTATTATATTATCATTATTATTATTATTATTATTATTATTATTATCATCATTATTATTATTATCATCATTATTATTATTATTATTATTATCATTATTATTATTATTATTATTATCATCATTATTATTATTATTATCATTATTATTATTATTATTATTATTATCATCATTATTATTATTATCATTATTATTATTATTATTATTATTATTATTATTATCATAATTATTATTATTATTATCATCATTATTATTATTATTATTATTATTATCATTATCATTGTTATTATTATTATTATTATTATTATTATTATTATTATTATCATTATTATTATTATTATTATCATCATTATTATTATTATTATTATCATCATTATTATTATTATTATTATTAATATTATTATCATCATCATCATTATTATTATTATTATTATTATTATTATTATTATTATTATTATTATTATTATTATTATTATTATTATTATTATTATTATTAATATTATTTTATTAGAGTCTATGTTTTGAGTTTTATTAGACAGACAAATAAACACTTTTTATTCATCATCTTATGCCATAAAAAGCTCCAGATCTGCAACACTGTTGAGCAGAGAAATATGAGGGACAAATATTAGTGCTTATAAATGTATTTAATGATGCTTCTCTGGGAACAATAAATGCTAAATGAGTCTTCATATGTCTTCATAAAGTGCATGCGTGATATTGAGATTAAACAAAACAGGCCTCGGCAATTCAAGCCCGCCGTTTGTTCATCCATAATGAAAGATAATTTATCCATATCATGCATTATGAGCAAAGTAAATTGCTCAATTATTTCCATGCCACTGAAATAGTTTTGAAACGGAGGGTAATTATGTTTCATATTCGTGTCCATTAAAGAGATAATGCTGAACTTCTGCAGGTAGATTATCAAGCCTAAGCGTGACATTTATAAAGAAGATGTTTTTATCGCAGTCGTTTTAGATATCTGTAGTGCAGGGTCAAATCAAATCCATGTTTTCAGGTAGTTTTGTTGATGGTGTTTCTGAAATTGCTCTGCCATTATGGGCTGTTTTGCACTAAGAAATGGAGAGATTGCTGTTGAAATGTCTTTTATAGTTAAGTATGTGAAAGCTTTTTTGTGCACTATTATTGTTATAGTAGATTTGCCAGTGCAAGAGTCTTATTCAGACATTGTTGATCATAAAATCTATCACTGACCAATAACTAAAAACATGCCAGTCAAGAGTTTGAAACCATTGTTTTATTTATTTATTGATTTATTTATAATTACTTATTATTATTATTATTATTATTATTATTATTATTATTATTATTATTATTATTATTATTATTATTATTATTAACAACAATAGTAGTAGTAGTAGTAGTAGTAGTAGTTTTACATTGTTTATTTATTAATAATAATAGACATGATAATTATTAATATTATTATGTTAATTATAGTATCAGTTACAAATATTATGAATTAAATATAAAAAAATTACATTATTGAAAACATTTATTGTTATTATTATTACTATTATTATTATTATTATTATATAATTATGAATTAATGAATATAAAACTTATTATTAAACAATATTATTAATCAATAAATATTGTTACATTAGTTGTTTATTATTATTATTAATTGTTAATAAATATTATTATTAATAATAATAATAATTAATATAATTTATTTTTTACATTAAGTTATGTGAAAAAAGTAATTAATTATATAAATCATAATATTATTAACTAATTAAACAATTTTACGTTGAGTTATCTAAAATTATTATCATTAGTAATGACCAGTGTTGGGTAAGTTACTTTTTAAAAAGTAATAATTACAGGTTACTGACTGCCACTGGAAAATTGTAATCTGATTACCTTTTATATAAAGTACTTAGTAATATAATCAGATTACTAATTGCTTTAAAGTTACTTTTAAAACATATAAGACCTATAAAAATACAAAATAAACAGCAGCTCTTTTATTAATTTATTATTCACTGAAAAACATTATAATGGGTTGATCACAGCAGCATAATCTATTTAAAAGACTTTAAGAGTACACCCTAAACTTAACATTCTCTCCATTCACTTGTTCCAAACCTGTTTTTTTTTTTCACAAAAACCTGTAACCATTGACATCCATAGCATGCAAAAGCACTGCAGTGTTTGGGTGTTATGTATTTGTCTGAGGTAATTAGTTTACTGAAATGTGTACAGCATATTCCATACAAAGCCTGAAACTGATTGGTCAGTAGGGTTGGGTATCGTTTGGGGTTATTTCGATACCAGTGCTAAATCGATACTTTTAAAAGGTGCCTGAACCGATACTTTTTAACCACAAAATTATTTGACAAAAATATATATTTTAATCATTATATTTGAACAATATAATGATAATAAGTTTAAAGTAGACATCAATTTATATTTTATATATTTGAATTGCATTAATATATTTCTTTTGATGCTTTGCTTGTTAGCATGAATGCAAGATTTGCATTATGCTATTAACATTATGGCTTACTACTAACCTGTGGAAAGGCTGTCATCAAAATCAAGGAACACCTTTTTTCTGGCTTTGGGTCTTGTAACTACTTTTACATGGACATCAGTGATCTAATGATTTGCCTTAATCTGAACTGAGCTGAACTTAAACACTGCAAACTGAACTACATTGTTCCAATTGACCTTTTCTGTGAAGCTGCTTTGACACAATCTACATTGTAAAAGCGCTATACAAATAAAGGGGAATTGAATTGAATGAGACAATAATATGATTCAAGTATTTACATGAGCTGCTTTTTGAACGTTACATTCATGATTCCCAGTTACATGTTCCAGCACAGATCCATTAACGTCATTGCGTCACCAGCCTATAAATGTTTCCTCTGCAGTTTGTGTCTGTGGTCCTTTTAAGGTATTCAGAAATCACTGTTTACATGGGATACTCTAATCATATTAAAATCAGAGTATTGGTGTCCATGTAAATGTACTCACTGAAAGTGTCAGATAATGTCACTAGCTGTCAAAGACTGTTCATTCCTCACTTTTAAGTTGAATCCATGAGCCCTCACAATTTATAAGTTTGACGTGTTTCCCCCCCTTAAACGCAACTTTTGTAAAGCGTCTGCTTCACGTTGCTGTGTCAGAATCCTTGCTTGTAAAATACAGCCATACTTTAGAATGCTTAGTTTAAGCAAATTAGATGAATGCTATCATGTGTAGGCATGTGCCGGTATCACATTTTCATGCTGCGATTAATTGATTGAGCTTTTATCACGGTATACGGTATAATCACTAATCACTTTAATAACTTTTTAATTAACTAAAAGTACTTCAAACATTTAAATACAAATAAATATAAATAAAACAATACACAATATAAAAGTAAACTTGAGCAATTATATCAAAGTGAATGTGCAAAGGGAAACCGTCTTCGATCAGCAATCCCTCTGCATTTTTTTGGAACCCAAAATATTTCCAAACCTCTGACTTTACCCTTTTTGAAGGGGGATAAAATGCGGGGATTGTTTACATCAGATACAGTGTTTCTTCAAGCGCTTGATGGAAAATAAGCTAAGGCGCGTTCTAAGAATATAAATTCGGATCTATTATTTTTCACGGTATTTTGAAGTGCCCGCGATAACAATATCGTGCATATTCATTACCGTGATTTATCGCATTACCGAATACCGGCACAAGCCTAACCATGTGTATTGATTAGTCGCTCACTGCATGCGCCGTACTGCGCTTTGCCTTCTAAGCACTTTTTTTTATCACAATATTAAGCAAATGTTGTCTAATTCAGTATATATTACTTTTAAAGTGGATTAGAAATGATCATCAGAGAAGCTATTGTAGCACTCAGTGACATTTTATTGAGCCTTCTGGAAATTTTACAAAAAATTTGTGATTTTTCAATCGAAAAAATGCCTAAATATACTTGCTTTTTTTCATATTTATCTTAATCTGTGAAATAATATGCTTTTTCAACAGATACATATTTATTGTGTCCTAAAACAGGGTCTCCGCAGCGTCTTAAAAAGTATCAAGCTGATGAACCTATTATGAGTAAATTAAGGTCCTTTAAAAGATATTAAAAAGTCTTAATTGCGTTTTTAAGAGGCTTTAAGTTTTGTTCAAGCATTGTCCAGTGTTTGACTCTAAAAAACCCATAAATATATTTATTTTCCTTCTAATATTAACATCAGCGGCCTTGATCCACATGAATGGTTTGATCAGGGCGCATCCGACCAAGCTCCTCCGTCCAGGTGATGTCATAATTTGCGACAAACGTGGGAAGGTGATGTGACGTTCTCCACATGTTGCGAAACAGACAACAAAATGGGAAAATGTAAGATTGCGTACTCCTGGTTGGAGAAAGACGAGTTTAAACAGTGGCTGAAGCCTTTCACTGAAAACAATTGCGTAATTTATTCTTCTGTTGCATGGTTGTGCTCCATTCATTTATTTAACTACAACTGTTTATTAACTACTGTTTATTAAGTTAACTTGAAGTGGCCATGAGGTCTTAAAATATTCTGGGAAGGTCTGTAAAAAGTCCTAATATGGTATTGAAATACCTTTTAGGATTCCTGCATATACAGTACCCTGTAAAACAATTGCCACTGCATGCGTATTCAATTTTCGAGGCTGGTTATGTTTTGGGGGTACAATTATATGGTAATTATATGATTTAATTTGATATGTTGTCTATGATGTTTATTGTTTGTTTTTTTGTTCGAGATTACAAATCTCAAAAGGTTTTCCTGCTAAAATAAAGGATAAAATAATAATAAAATTAAGCGAGACACGCATTTTAAAGTGGCTAAAATGAAAGATTAGGGGCTAAAATAGTCTTATAATGAATGTTTTTCTCTCACCTGTCAACAACTGAATGAGAAAAACCAGGATTCAGCTTTCTAGCGTATGTTTTTCATGTTATTACAGATGATAGTGAGACCCAGGAGAAGCAGATTCTGCAATACTTACTGAAAATAAATGGCAATCTTACGCTTTAAAAAACAGTTTTCACCCAAATGTGTGTTATTATATTTGCAGCATGTGTAATTTTAAGCTCTCCCCAGATGACTGCAGGGGATTTCAGCCTCTTTGGGTTTGCCTCGAAATAAACAAACAATGTTCATATTATTTAGTGTGTTTTAAAATGGCAAATCTAGCATTTTAATTAAAGGGATGCTTTTCTAATGGAAGAAAATAGAGATTTAAAGTCTTGAGGAGCCCAGGATTTACTTATAAACATCTGATGCACAAAGTAGGGCTGAAAAATGTAAGTAAAATTATTTATTATTTTATTATTATTATTATTATTATTATTATTATTATTATTATTATTATTATTATTTTATTTTATATTTTTATTTAAACAGTTCAGTGTTTCCTCTAGGATTTTTTTTCCAGCTGTGGTGGCAGGCCTTTTACACAGACTCTCCAACTACTGTACCTATAGCGTTATTTCAATGACAAATGTGGTGAGCGCTGTATTACAAGTCACATTGTGATGTTTTATAAACAAATTTTGGGAGGAGCACGATCAGTCTTTGACAAGGCTAATTCATCAGACAATCATACTATTACCCTGTCAGCTCAAGACCAAACCTGTGTAAATAGTCAAACACGTCATACCTCTGTTTTCTCTTGACTTCAGCATCCCTCCACCACCCTAACTCCACACTATTAAACCCGATACCTATTTAAACATGAGGGGGGAGCCTTCTGGAGCCGGGCTAGACACTGCACTCAGACCCTATCTCTCTCTATTCTAATAAGGGGAATAACACAAGTTAGTGTGTCTTCCCGAGCTCAGAGCCCTCTCCCCGGACAGCACGTCAAATACGCATATTCTATTCAGTCGAATTTCTGTGTGTGTGAACTCGTGAATATGAAATACGGGTATGCGATTACCTCTGTTTATGCACGCCCTCAAATATACACTGCTCAAGCACAGATTTTCTTTTGCGCTCTCAAATAAGCGCTGCCGAGGTGCGTTTATGTAATGAGTATGTCTCCAACATTTATTAGATTTATTAGACCTCATAAACCTTATCATTTCATGAATGAGTGCATATTCTGTGCGTCTGAATGACTGTATTTAATTTTCTGTCGTGTTTCGTCTCGAGCAAACAGCCAAATTGCTCATCACTGCATATCTCGTCATGTAGCATGTTGTTAGGACATGGGGTTACAATGTAACCTGCTCACCTAATGTTTATGCGCGTAATATTTATTTGCTAATTAATAACCTCATGTGGAACTCTGAATCTGCATCTCATTTCGGAGTCTGCTGCTGTCCGCCAGAGGCCGCATTTCGGTCACGAGCGCATACTTTGAGAGCCTTTTTGACTGAGTGAACGAAATGCGCTGTTTTCCACCAAGACAACCCGGGGTGCTGAAATATAATTGGCTAAACTGGCATTGGGCAGATTAAAGAGACCAAAACAAAGACAGCGGTTCCTTAACGTAACGCATATTTTCAAATCAGAATATCTGACTTCAGCACTGTTTTTCAGATAAACAAGAATGTTCACTGAGCATGTTTCTGAAATATCTGCAAACATATTAATGGTTTTTTAATGCTTTAGAAGAGTAAAAACTTACAGCAACTTTAAGTTGTTTTGAATAAAAAAAAAGCTTGATAAACAAAGATATTAGGAAAAAAAGAAAGACTCGACTTTGAATAATCTTACTAAGACATTATATTTTGAATCTTTTGCTTGCTTCCTAACTACATCAATACAATCAAAACAACAAATTTGCATAATCTCCGCCCACCTGTTACAGAGAACACTCCGAAAATGTTTAAGTTCAAACTAAAAAAGACCAATCAAATCACACTCTGGCCAGCTGACCAATCAGAGCATAGTTGGGTTATTGTTTGTTTTGTTTGTATACTTTATTGTCCCTCAAGGGAGAATTTTCAGTGGACTCAAAGAGCTTTTCAGCAAGTTCTGACACAATAAAAGTTAATAAAGGGGGAGGGGATTACAGACTTTAAAGGGGTGGTCCAGAATGTAATTTTAAGGCTTGGTTGTGTTTATAAGATGCAAAATAGTGTGTGCTCATGCTTCACTTGTAGAAAATCACGTTGTTTTTTAAATATATATTTGATTTATATACCACTACTCAGCTAACATGAAAACGACCACATATTTCCAAGTTCCTCTGAAAGGCCTGCCCTCAAGAGGCTCTGATTGGTCAGCTAACATAATGTGCTGTGATTCGCGGATAGCCTCCATGTCATTAGGAAGCGTCACGCGCTGTGTAAACACTGTCAGTCAGAGTACATGTTAGCTGTATTAGTTTGAGTCGGACTCAGACAGAAGAGGAAGAGAACACGGCTGAACCTCACGCCTGCTCTCTAAAATAAAATCTGACAAGTTTCATGTTCAGGTTATAAGCATGTGTGAGTAATATGAAATATGAAAATTTGTAGCTAAATTGTTAACTGTCCCAAACAGCATTTCCTGTTGTTTACATTTCAATTCAGCTTTATTTTTATAGTGCATTTACAATGTAGATTTTGTCAAAGCAGCTTCACATAGAAGATTATAGTAAATTGAAACTGAGTCAGTCCAGTTTTCAGAGTTTGTTCAGTTTAGTTTAGTTCACTTTGATATTCACTACTGAGAGTCCATACAATGAAGAGCAAATCCACCGATGCGCAGCTCTACAGTTCCCGAACCATGCAAGCCAGTGCATGGTTCAGATTCAGATTTAAAAAGCCTAGAGAGAAACCAGGCTCAGTTGGGCACGACCATTTCTCCACTGGCCAAACGTCTTGTGCAGAGCAGCAGTCTAGGCGCCGGAGGCTGGAGAAGCTGGACGTCAGCGAGACTCGTCTGTCCCTGGAGCATCACAGAAATCAGTCTCATGCTCTCCACTCCTCCATGACCACCACAGCAGCTGCTCGGGATACGGCCTTGTCCAGGATTATGGAAACCTTGGGATCATCTCATTGCAGGTCTTCGATTGTGGTGCTGCATAGTCTCTGGGGGCGCGGGATGAGTAATAGAGAATAAAGAGAATAATTAGCGTAGCTGCTGTTTATAGTGTATATAAACAAGTTGTAAAAACCTGTGTGGAGCACACTCATGTATCATGCCGTTATGTGATGCATTGTGTGTACGCTTTACTAAAAAGATAGGTCTTTAATCTAGTTTTAAACTGAGAGAGTGTGTCTGAGCCACGGACATTATCAGGAAGGCTATTCCAGAGTTAGGAGCTATAAATGAGAAGGCTCGACCTCCTTTACTTGACTTTGATACTCTAGGTATACCAGAAGCCCTGAGTTTTGAGATCTTAAAGAGAGAGTTGGATTGTAGCGAGACAGAAGATTGGTTAGATAAACAGGAGCTTGATTATTTAAAGCTTTATATGTAAGAAGCAATATTTTAAATTCAATACGAAACTTAACAGGCAGCCAGTGTAAGGAGGATAAAATTGGGGTGATGTGATATTTTATAGACCTGGTAAGAACTCTGGCAGCTGCATTTTGTACTAGCTGAAGTTTATTAATAGAGGATGCTGGGCAGCCAGCAAACAGAGCATTACAGTAGTCCAGCCTAGAAGTCATAAAAGCATGGACTAGCTTTTCTGCATCTGAGATGGATAGCATACTTCGTAACTTAGCGATATTTCTCAGATGAAAGAAAGCAGTTTTTGTGACATGGGATATATGATTTTTAAAAGTTAAATTGCTGTCTAATATGACACCCAGATCTTTTATAGTAGAACTAACGCTAACTTTGCATCCCTCTAATTGCAGGTCGAGTTATTAGACAGTTTAGACATCTCATCAGGTTTAGTACATGCTTGTTTACATCTTTGCTACAACAGCTGAATTCAGCAGTGAACTGGGAGAGATTCTGGAAGCTGTCCTTTGTCAAATGTTAGAGCTATATCTTATTTATAATAAAGAGAGAAATGCTTACAGTTTAATTTAATTGTGTCATGTCCCTTTGAAGCCCAAATACAGAAACAGAAGAAGCTCTGTGGAAATGGCAGCGTTTGGACGCATTTTAGCTTTCTCTGCTGTAACATTACAGCGCCTCTGGCCACACCCCTTTGCTGTGCATGGTGAATGCGTGTAACCTGAAGTGTTTCTGATTTCACTAACCCGGATGTATTTTTGTAATCCCCAAACTTCGTTCACTGTAGGCTTTGCTAAGCTAACTCTGTCTCCTTTTGCATTGAACTGTGAGTGTATTACATTGAGAGATGTTTATTTTCACTCAGCTACATTACACATTAACTAAAGTTTAAACTATGGTAGCGTAGTGTACCACCACTTTGAACTCTGCATTGATCAAATGAATCGTATCAAAATCATAGCAAAATGATGCTAATATTATATGCATATTCTGAGAAAATTACAATGTTTTCTGACTTCAGATGCATTTAAACCTGATGTAAGAGACTCAATATAATATTAAGACCGCATCTGCAGGAACACTGGAAAATATGTACTTGGATTCATAAGCAAACTGTGTTTAGAAAGTAATGTATGAGTTTTGGAAACAGTGCATTTTTCACTTTTGCATAATTTTAATTAGCACGTTTAAGATTCAGAAACACCTCATATTTTTGTGATTTCACACCCAAACATGCCCTTTTTCACCTTTAAACCTTAAAAACAGCTATATAGACTTTATAGAAATGATTTCTTTTGTATTTAACAACTTAACACATTCACTTCAAGCACATAAAACAAAATGTGCAATAATAAAGTGTTTAAAAAGAGCTGCATATGCATATTCATGAAGACCCACATCACACATCTTGATGATAACAATACAACGCTGTCCTATTTTCATCTCTTCAATTAAACCAACATCAAATTCAACGCATTTATAAAAAGAAAAAGCACATGCCATATATCTCGAGCGGCGTCTGCAAATCGTTTTTTTCTTCTGACATGTAAATGAGGCGCATTTAAATGAAGACACTAATAATATTACTGATAATGATGATATTCTGTGTGATGTGAGAGTAAATGAGCAGATCTGAGCTTTGATGGAGAAACACACAGAGGTTTTGCCCCAAATAGATCAAAATCAGGACAATCAAAACACGATCATGCTATCAACTTGTCAAAAAACAGCTGCAGAGTTTAATTATTACACTGTGATCAAAATGCAGGCGCACCAGGGGGAGTCTGCATGCTGGAGATTAATTATATTTATATGTGCTCTGCTGAAGTCATTACTGAATCACGGAGCTTTTGCTAACTAGTAATCAAACAACTCACTCTTGATAATAAAGTAAAATTTCCAGCATGTTTGTTTATAGTTTTAATCAAACCTGAATAACAGCAAACATTCTTCAAATGTTAGAAATTGGTTATAAAACAACATAAATGAACATAAAAACATGCATTAGTATACGTAAGCAAACAAGCATGGAAAAAATAACCAGAAATAATCGATACAGAATAAAAGCATAAATTAAATGTATGTAAAATTGATTAAATTATGAAAAAAAATGGAAAAAGGCAAAAAAAATCTCAGAATCTTTTTTATTTTTTTTTTATAAAACCGATACAATAAAAAAGTTATTCATATGTTAGAAATTAAACATAAATAAACATAAACATTAGTATACACTCACCGGCCACTTTTGTCCAACTGTTCATTAAGGCCAATTTCACATGGCAGCCACTTAGGCATGTAGACATGGTCAAGGCAGTTCAAAGCGAGCATCAGAATGGGGAGGAAAGGGGATTTAAGTGACTTTGAACATGGCATGGTTGTGGGTGCCAGATGGGCTGGTCTGATTATTTCAGAAACTGCTGATCTACTGGGATTTTCATGCACAACCATCTCTAGGGTTTACAGAGAATGGTCTGAAAAAGAGGAAATATGCAGTGAGCGGCAGTTCTGTGGGCGCAAATGCCTTGTTGATGCCAGAGGTCAGAGGAGAATGGCCAGACTGGTTCCAGCTGATAGAAAGGCAACAGTGACTCAAATAAACCGATGTCTGCAGAAGAGCATCTCTGAACACACAACACGTCCTACAATTCCCACAGGCGCACCAAAACTGGACAATAGAAGATTGGAGAAACGTTGCCTGGTCTGATGAGTCTCCATTTCTGCTTCCACATTCGGATAGTCGGGTCAAAATTTGGCATCAACATCATGAAAGCATGGGTCCATCCTGCCTTGTGTCAGCGGTTCAGGCTGCTGGTGGTGGTGTAATGGTGTGGGGGATATTTTCTTGACATACTTTGGGCCCATAAGTACCAACTGAGCATCGTGTCAACACCACAGCCTACCTGAGTATTGTTGCTGACCATGTCCATCCCTTTATGACCACAGTGTCTCCATCTTCTGATGGCTACTTCCAGCAGGATAACGCACCATGTCGTAAAGCGCCAATCATCTCAGACTGGTGTCTTGAACATGACAATGAGTTCACTGTACTCAAATGGCCTCCACAGTCACCAGAGCTCAATCCAATAGAGCACCTTTGGGATGTGGTGGAACGGGAGATTGGCATCATGGATGTGCAGCCGACAAATCTGCAGCAACTGCGTGATGCTATCATGTCTAGAGCAAAATCTCTGAGGAATATTTCCAGTACCTTGTTGGATCTCTGCCATGAAGGATTAAGGCAGTTCTGAAGGCAAAAGTTGGTCCAACCCAGTACTGGTGTGCTGTACTAGCCTGAGAGTGTATATGTAAATTTTTTTACAAATGAACCAACAATAATAAAAATCTGATCAAAAACATAATTAAAAAAATACAAATATATGTAAAATAATTAAATTGAGAATAAATGTGTTCCTAGAAAAAAAGGCAAAATTGCCAGAATGATTGTCTATAGTTTTAATAAAACCATTCTTCAGATGTTTGAAATTGGTTCCCAAAACAACAAATAAACACAAACAACACATGCATTATTAGTGTTGTTATTATTAGTTACTTTAGGCAAACTAATTAATCAAAATAATCTATACAGAATAATAATTAGGATGATAATAACAAAACATAAATGAAATGAATACAAATACATGTGAAATAATTGAATAATGAAGAGAAATTAGATGAACAACTACAGAGGAAAGACTTGCGCATTTAGGCCCACACGGAATCTGCGTGTGCAGATTTTCCACAGAATTTCCTCAGATTTTTAGTCCATCATTAATTTTGTTTATTGAGTAAATGTTTGTAAATATATATTTATTCAGTTTTTAAATTAATAACAGTAATATTATTGACTAATATAAAAATGAAAATGTTCATCTGATTTATGTACAATGCTGTTTGTCTTTTAGACTGATGCTGTTTGTCTTCTAATTGGATTTGCATTGTAAACATTAAATAAAAGTTAAAAAGATATTATTTTTTATTTCACATATTAAGGTTTTAGTTATGATACTCCCAAAATAATTCAGCAGAAATCCGCAGATTTTCACCAAAATTTTCAGCAGAAATAGTAAAAAACCTCTGCAGATTCCGTCTGGGTTTATGCATTAGTAACAATTACCAAAATAATTGTATCTTTTTTGTTGTTGTTTTAAATAGATTTAATTGAGACACATTTGAATTAAAATGGTGAAAAAGAAGGTCGAGAGTTTGAGTTTTGATTTATGTTTGTGAAAATGTTATGTGCTCTGCTGAAATAATTATTGAATAACAGAGCATTTCTGTAATAATAATCATACAATTCTCAATAAACATATCAGTATTATTCCCCAGAATGAATCTTTTTTTTAATGAAATCTAAACAACCAAAACATTCTTCCAAAACCGACTCTTTCATTAGCATTACAGCATGTAAAAAGTGTAAGCTGCTTTATAAAGTAAACACTGCCACCAAGTGTTTGACGGTAAGAGTGATGTTGTGGAGTTATTTTTTATTTATTATTTTTTTGGTTGTATTTACTAAATCAAATGATTTCTTTATTTTGTTTATCTAGTTTATTTATTTGATGTTTTCTCAGACACTGACCCTTTGTACTCCCTTGAATTTTATTTTAAATAAATGTATGTATTTAATGCTATTCTCCAAACTTTCCACTGCCATCCTTGCCCAGCATTGGGACCCCCAGTGTTAGATTAATTACTTAAAATATAATTAGTTTTTTTATTAATTAGTTTATTTTATTAATTTATTATTAATTATTACATTTTTAACTAATATTAAATAGCTTAAATTGATTTATATAAAGAGTGTCACGGTGGTGCAATGGGTAGCACGATTGCCTCACAGCAAGAAGGTCGCTGGTTCGAGCCTCAGCTGGGTCAGTTGGTGTTTCTCTGTGGAGTTTGCATGTTCTCCCCATGTTGGTGTGGGTTTCCTCCGGGTGCTCCGGTTTCCCCCACAGGAATTGATTAACTAAATTGTCCGTAGTGAATGTGTATTGGTGTTTTTATAGTACTGGGTTGCAGCTGGAAGATCATTCGCTGCGTAAAACATATGCTGGAATAGTTGGCGGTTCATTCCGCTGTGGCGACCTCTGATGGATATAAGAATTAAGCTGAAGGAAAGTGAGTGAATTTATTAATAAATATATAATTAAATTATGATTTCATGCACATTTGGATGAGTATAATTACTGAAATTCTCTATTCTGTTTATTTTTTTATTTATGTTTGTTTATTTTAATGAAAAACATTCTTCAAATGTTAGAAAGGGGTTACCAAGACATGAACACAAACATTATAGCATGTGTAATATAAGCTGCTATTTGTAAAACTACTGTTTGTTATCTATTTCAATATAGATGTAGTACTCTGTAAAAAAATATCCATACATTTTCATATTTTGTGGTTGATGTTGTTATTTTCCCCCATTTCTTTCTGCTTTTGAATTGCATTATGGGATCTTGATCTTTCTTCCAACAACTTTTAATCTTGAAAGTTTGTAAAAAGTGACTTTTATAAACATTAATAATAGTTTGCAGTGCTATATTGTCTGGTTTGGGGTTGTATATTACACTACCTTGTATTAAACTGCAGCACATTTTCTGTTATTTTACAGACGTATTTCTCTAGATATTATTATTTATACATTCTGTTATATTAAACTAGTAAAATGTCAATGAAAGTCACTGTTTATTAACAGATATTTTGAACAGTGTAGACATTAAGTCATCAGTCATTTTATTTATATTTATATTTTTAATTCTTCCTTCGCTCCATCATAATCCTTTAGTTTGTATTAACATAATAATAATAATAATAATAATAATAAAATGGTAATAATAATAATAAAATAGTAATAACAACAACAATAATAATAATAAAATAGTAATATAATAATAATAATAATAAAATGGTAATAATAATAATAAAATAGTAATAACAACAACAACAATAATAATAATAATAATAATAATAATAATAATAAATAGTGATAATAATTATAAATAGAAGTAATAATAATAACAATAATAATAATAATAATAAAATAGTAATAATAATAATAATAATAATAATAATAATAAAACAGTAATAATAGTAATAATAATAATAACAATAAAACAGTAATAATAATAGTAATAAAATAGTAATAATAATAATAATAATAAAACAGTAATAATAATAATAACAGTAATAATAATAAAACAGTAATAATAATAATAATAATAGTAATAAAATAGTAGTAGTAATAATAATAATAATAATAAAACAGTAATAATAATAGTAATAAAATAGTAATAGTAGTAATAATAATAATAATAATAATAATAAAATAGTAATAATAATAATAATAATAATAAAACAGTAATAATAATAATAATAGTAATAAAATAGTAATAACAATAATAATAATAATAAAATAGTAATAACAATAATAATATAATAGTAATAATAATAGTTGTAGTAAGAATAATAATAATAATAGTAATAATAATAATAATAATAATAATAATAATAATAATAATAATAGTAATAATAATAGTAATAATAATAGTAATAATAATAATAATAATGATAGTAATAATAATAATATAATAGTAATAATAATAAAAGTAGTAGTAGTAGTAGTAGTAGTAGTAGTAGTAGTAGTAATAATAATAATAATAAAATAGTAATAATAATAATAATAATAATAATAATAAAATAGTAATAATAATAATAATAAACAGTAATAATAATAATAATAATAGTAATAATAATGAACAGTAATAATAATAATAATAGTAATAAAATAGTAATAACAATAATAATATAATAGTAATAATAATAGTTGTAGTAAGAATAATAATAATAATAGTAATAATAATAATAATAATAATAGTAATAATAATAGTAATAATAATAGTAATAATAATAATAATAATGATAGTAATAATAATAATATAATAGTAATAATAATAAAAGTAGTAGTAGTAGTAGTAGTAGTAGTAATAATAATAATAATAAAATAGTAATAATAATAATAATATAATAGTAATAATAATAGTAGTAGTAAGAATAATAATAATAGTAATAATAATAATAATAATGCTAATAATATAATAGTAATAATAATAAAGTAGTAGTAGTAAGAATAATAGTAATAATAGTAATAATAATATAATAGTAATAATAATAAAAGTAGTAGTAGTAGTAAGAATAATAATAGTAATAATTATAATAATAATAATAAAATAGTAACAACAACAACAATAATAATTATAATATAAATAGTAATAATAATAATAATAATAATTTTATTTATTTTGATATATCGCCTTTAAAAGTAGCATCTTAAGGCACATTACTGACATATAAAATGTGCAGCATTAACCCTTTAATTACCCCACCAAGAAAAAAAAATGTTTGGATTGCATTTCTTAACTCCTAATGTCGCTAGTTAACACAGTCAATGCGTTTTTTTTTTCAACACATCCCATAATTTCTAAAATATCTGCCTATACCAAATGGTTGATATGTTGCTTTATGGTAAAATGACCGGAATTAATAAAAATACTATGAAAAATCTGAAAATGTGAAGTGTAAGACCAATTTATAAAAAATAAATATACAAAATAAAACATTTTTTAAATCATCTTTATTTTGTGAAGTGTGCCATAAAATATTTCAGATTCTCATTTTTTTACAGTAAAACCAAAACTAAAAACACTTAAAATAAATTAATTCAATTTCCATCCACTTATCTATCAGGAGTCGCCACAGCAGAATGAACCGCCAACTATTTTACACAGCGGATGCCCTTATAGCCGCAAATCCGGAACTGGAAAACACCCATACACTCTCATTCACACACACGCATAAACTACGGCCAATTTAGTTCATCAACTCCCCTAGAGCGCATGTGTTTGGACTGTGATGGAAACCGGAGCACCCGGAGGAAACCCACACGGGGAGAACATGTAAACTCCACACAGAACTGCCAACTGGTCCAGCTTTGACTCGAACCAGCGACTTTCTTGCTGTGAAGTGACAGTGTAATCACTGTGTCGTCCTATAACAATAGATCTAAAAATCTAATAAAAGCTACCCTAAAAAAGTCAGTCAGTGTTAAGTAATGCATCAGTCCAGCAGAGGGCGCGCTCTGATCATCTTCATGGCTGTGCTGTATAATAAACGCACACTGGTGGTCTAAGGAAACGTAATGTCCTATTTTTAAATCTCCTGTCATTTATTTAGCAGATATTGTGAGGAGGAGGAGACGAGAGCAGAGGCGAGGAGGACACTCATTGTTTTTGCAAGCATGACCCATTTTAAGGGAAAACCAAACACCTCGTCAACATTTCAGCAGTGCAGCACAAATCAGAGATGACTTGTGTCAAAATAATATCCAAGAGTGCAGCATAAAAGTCTATTAGAGGCTCCAATAGTGTTGCTTTTTTCTTGAAACATTGCTGTACGGCTTTTTCTACCATATCTGATCTTCTGATGCGCAGCTGAAGTCTTTGAAATAAACTATAAAGACAATAGTAGCTAATCATAAAAATAATGAAATGACGAAAATACCAGAAAAAGATCTCTGAATTTTTGTTTAGAGTTTTAGTAAAACATGAAAAACCAAAACATTCTTTAAATGTTAGAAATTGGTTCTTAAAACAACATAAATGAACATGAACAACACGTATTAGCATGGGTTTTATGCTTTTATAATAGTAAAATAGCTGACGATAATAGTAATAATAATAAATAATAAAACATGTTTTTATGCGTTTAACAAACAAACAAATTAAATGATAATGTATACAGAATAATAATAATAATGACAAAAAGTTTTTACACATTAAACAAACAAACGAATTAACTAAAAATAATATTTACAGAATAATATTTATGATAATAATAATAATAATAATAAAACATTTTTATGCTTTTAACTAACAAACTAATTAACTAAAAAATAATAATATATACAGAATAGCATTTATGAGAATAATAATAGCAAAATATTATGCTTTTTAACAAACTAAATAATAATAATCTATACAGAATAATACTTATAATAATAATAGTAATAATAATAATAATATATACAGAATAATACTTATAATAATAATAATAATAATGATAATAACAACAAAACCTTATGCATTTAACAAACAAATTAAATAATATATGCAGAATAATACTTATAATAATAATAATAATAATAATAATATATACAGAATAATACTTATAATAATAATAATAATAATAATAATAATAATAATAATAATGATAATAACAACAAAACCTTATGCATTTAACAAACAAACTAAATAATATATGCAGAATAATATTTATGATAATACCAAAACATGTTTAATCATTTAACAAACAAATTAACCAAATAAAAATGTATACAGAATATTATTTATGATAACAATAATAACAAAACATTTTTATGCTTTTAACAAACAGACATTATCCAAATAATAACGTATACAGAATATTATTTATGATAATAATAATAATAACACAACATATGTTTTGCATTTAACAAACTAGTTAACTAAACACTAATATATGCAGAATAATATATTCATGATGATAATGATAACAAAACGTGTTTATGCATTTACCAAACAAACTAACTAATTAGCTAAATAATAATAAATACAGAATAATAATAATAATAATAATAATAATAAATACAGAATAATAATAATAATAACAACAAAAAGTTTTTACGCATTTAACAAACAAACAAACAAACAAACAAACAAACGAATTAACTAAAAATAATATGTACAGAATAATATTTATGATAATAATAATAATAATAATAATAATAACAAAACATTTTATGCTTTTAACTAACAAACTAATTAACTAAAAAATAAATATATATATATATATATATATATATATATATATATATATATATATATATATATATATATATATATATATATATATATATATATATATACAGAATAGCATTTATGAGAATAATAATAGCAAAATATTATTATGCTTTTTAACAAACTAACTAAATAATAATCTAAGCAGAATAATTCTTATAATAATAATAATAATAATAATAATAATAATAATAATAATAATAATAATAATAATAATAATAATAATAATAATAATAAAAAATAATAATAAAAAGTTTACGCATTTAACTAACAAACAAACAAATTAACTAAAAAATAATATTTAAAGAATAATATTTATGATAATAATAATAACAATAATAATAATAACAATAACAATAATAACAACAACAATAATAGTAATAATAACAAAACATTGTTATGCTTTTAACTAACAAACTAATTAACTAAAAAATAAAATAACAATAATAATATATACAGAATAATAATAATAATAATAACAACAACAAAACCTTATGCCTTTAGCAAACAAACTAAATAATATATGCAGAATAATATTTATGATAATACCAAAACATGTTTAATCATTTAACAAACAAATTAACCAAATAAAAATGTATACAGAATATTATTTATGATAACAATAATAACAAAACATGTTTTTTTGCATTTAATAAAATCATGATGATAATTATAATAACAAGACATGTTTTATGCCTAAAACAAACTAACTTACCTTATAATATTATATACAGCATAAGATTTATGATGATGATGATGATAATAATAATAATAATAATAATAATAATAATAACAAGAACAAAACGTGTTTTATGCATTAAACAAATAAATAAATAAATTAACCAAATAATAACATTTACAGAATAATATTTATGATAATAAGTAAACATGTTTTTATGCATTTAACAAAGAATTTAACCAAATAGTATATTCAGAATATTATTTATGATAATAATAGTAATAACAAAACATGTTTTTATGCATTTAACAAACAAACTTATTAACTAAATAATAATATATGCAGAATAATATTTATTATAATAATAACAAAACATTAAATAAATACATATGCCTGTAAAATCATTAAATAGCGAAGAGAAATAAGATAAGGAAACTCTTTTATAAGCATAATTATCCATTCTGTAAAATTTTATTATGTATCCAAATGTATTAGTATGGTAATTAGTACCTAATTAACCAAATGATGTATGCAGAATAATATTCAGAATAATAATAACAAAACCTGATTTAAAGAAATGCAAATGCATACACAATTAAATAACAAAGAGAAATAAGATAAGGAAACACTTGTATAAACATAATTGACTGTGTTTATATAATATATAAAGTATTTTTCCTCAAATATTTTTTCAAGTGATGATTAACTGAGGACCCCCCCCCCCCCCTCATATGCAGATGCCCTAAACAAATCATACCAATCAATATAAAATTCAGAATAATTTCTAAATAGTCATCTTGTGAACATTTTCATATTATAATATATAATCGCAGAAAAATTAAATATTGCAAGGTGATTTTATTTTTCAGTATCGTGCATCCTTAATTAATATACAAAAATTCAGTGTTATTTAAAAGCAGTTTTCAACTGGTACATTATTTTTTTTCTTTTAAAGTTTTTTTTTTTCATAAACTAGATCTTAACGCTACAGGGACATTTAAAGGGCACCTATGGTAAAAAATCTACTTTTCAAGCTGTTTGGACAGACATATGTGCATGTATGGTGTATAGACCGTCATATTGGGGTGATATAAACACACCCAGTGCTTTTTTTTCAATTTAACAACATAAAAAAAACGGGGGACAAATTGGAGCGGTTTTCAGATCGACCGCAACTTTACGTAGGAGAGCACTCCCCCCGCCCACCAATATTGATTGACAGGTCATCATATCCTCAGTTTGTTGATTCACGTCCTCCATTTTCAGCGTGAGTCGAAGCGATATCACTAAAGGAACACGCTAGCTCTATTTTTAGATGCAAGGCTCATTGGGCTCAACACAAGATCAATATTCTCCACATTATCGCTCTAATCAGAATTATTGGTTGTATCTATAAGTGGGTTTGCAAACATGTGTACTTCTCATTGAGTCGACCTTATACTTCAGCCGTTTGCATTTCTCGCGATCCCAGAAGCTCCCTGTGATCTTAACTAGGTGCTGCTGTACTTGATGCTGCGCCGTGCGTTTTATAATTCTTAACATAGGTTTCTATCAGGGTACACACAACGGCGCGACGATTCGGGACACTTCATGTATCTGTCGCGCTACAGAGAGTGTCTGGTGTGCCGTGTCGCGGCTTCGAGCGACGCATCCGGTGCCTCAGTCAAAGTTAATTCAGTGTGCGCGGTTATTAGTTTCTGTGTACAAGCTCGGTACTCGAAACTAGCACACAGTTGGCTGCAAAACTGTACAAAGACACAAATGATTTTGTACTCTCTGCTTGGTCTGTGTCAGAGTCGTACATGTACGACTGATTGCGGATCCTCTCACTCCTGCTCTTTTTCTCAGTCTGCTTAAACACAGAGCGGGTGAGCTCATGGCCCCGCCCCCTTGTTACGTTGGGCGGGAAGCCGAAACTAATCTACATGTGAAGCAACACACCCCTAAATCAGCGAGCTGTGGACACGCCCCAACATGACACTTTTTAACACATTATAATAAAACAATCTGAATTGTGTTTTAAACTGAACCTAAACTGACACACTCAGAAGAACCAGAATATTAATATTAAATCTGAAAAAAGAGCTAAACTATGTGCCCTTTAAACAACATTATATTTAGCAAAAAATCCTGAAAGCTTTTTTTAAGCATTTAGTTTTGCTCGTTTACATAAAAGCAACGTTTGCGGGCCTGAAAATGCAAATATGTTGATGTGTTACTGAAACTTTTTCCACTTGGGGCATTTTAATTAAAGTATTTTTGACAAACTGGTTGAAATGAGTTGGAGTGCACAGTACTTTTGACAAACATTGTGTCTGTGTAAACTACAAAAATGTGAAGGGCGGAAAACATTGCTGTTTTCTCATAATATGCATGTAATATTTAAATAATTTCTAATATTAAATGCATATTTAGTATTAGAAGTGATATTGCAGTGATGTGGATATGATTTATTTTAATCAATTCAGTGCTTGTGGTCTGTAAGCCACTTCTTCCATAAGTCAAACACTACACCTTTTTATTAAATAGGGTAATTTTACAGTTCTCCTAGAGTTAACAGATGACTTATACTATTTTAAAACATTTATCCGATCTCTGGCCAGAACACTTTTAGCTTAGCTTAGCATAGATTATTTGAATCCGATTAGACCATAAGCATTAGTATAGATAATTTTCCTATTTAAAGCTTGACTCTACTGTAGGTACATCGTGTATTAAGACTCATGGAAAATGAAAGTTGCTAGTAGGGCTGCACAATATATCATTTCAGCATCGATATGTTGCGCATACGCAATAGTCACACCGCAGGATCTGCAATGTTGAGCTTATATTTTCACCAGGAGCCACAGTTGCAAAGTATCCCCATAATAGTGTACACGTTTTTCATTTACATGTGATTTTAAGGCATTTGATTGTTTGAGCATTTCAGGAGAGTTTAAAGCACTCAGAGACCAGAGTTTGTAACTTTAATGAAAGTTACATTTATTATTAATCTGATGAAGACTATACAGTGCTCTCTTACTTTAGATTATTCAGTTTCTGTAGCCGAATACTATAAGACTCCTAAGTAAATCGTGAAGCACTGTTTATTTCACTTGTGTCTTTGATGTGTTGTAGTTGTCAATTTAATACAAATGATAATCAAACATAATGAATGAATTATTTCCATATGGAGCTATTGAAGTCATCTGGTAAAATGGTGTTTATGTGGCAATGCAGAAAAACTAATAAAAGGAAATGATATGATCATTTTCTATGTTAAAATGTCCTAATATTGTGGTCCGTTTCCTACAACAGGTATAAATGCATCTAAGGTAAGAAAACATTGCTGTTTTCTTATAAGATGCATGTAATATTAAATCATTTCTAATGCATATTTAATATTAGAAGTGATATTTCAGTGATTTCAATGATTCATTTGAATCAATTCAGTGCTTAAGATCTGTAAACCCTTCCTTCTTCCATAAGCCTAAATAACACTACACTTAAAGGCTCATTTTACCGCTCTGATAGAGTTAAACCAGCCTGATCTCACGAGAAAACGTAAGTATTTTAAGTTTTGTCAGTTTAGTAGCTAATTCGTATGAATCCGTACGAGTTCAGTTGTACGAAATTGTACGATTTTAAAAAGGAGGCGTGGCACGTAACCCCCACCCCTAAACCCAACCGTCATTGGGGGATGAGCAAACCATACAAAATTGTATGAATTAGATTGTACGAATTCATACGAATTAGCCACTAAATCAAAAAGTTACGAATTGCCGTGAGATTGTGTTGGTTAAATAGACGAGTTTTACTATTTTAAATGCATTTATCCAATCTCTGGGTCTGGCCGGAGCACTTTTAGCTTAGCTTAGCAAAGTTTTTAGTTCACTCACTATAAAAAACAAGTTTGCTGCAATAAATTAAGTTGAATCTGATACACTTTACAAGCTATTTCCACTTGCACTAATTAAATGCACGTTGCAGTCATTTAATGCACCAAACTTTCAAGTTAAAACAAGCAACTTGACATAGGAGTGCGGTTTCCCTGCCCACCGAATTGATTGACAGCCGCATACTAACTTCGTAGTACTTCGTAGTAACGCACCTAATCATACACTCTCAGAAATAAGGGTATACGCGAGCTGTCACTGGGGTGGTACCTTTTCAAAAGGTACACATTTGTACTTGAAGGGTCCATATTGGTACCTCAAAAGTATATATTAGTAGCTACAAATTTTAAGAGGAACACTTTTGTACTTTTTAGGTACTGAAATGTACCCTAGAGGTATTAATATCGACCTTTTAGGAACAAATTTGTACCTTTTTGAAAAAGGGTGGGGTGGGCGGCTCACGTACCTTTATTTCTGAGAGTGTATTAACAAGACTAGCGATGCACCGATTCCGATACTTGGATCAGATATTGGTTCCATACTGCATATTTTTGCTGGATCAGGTATTGGCCAGCTACTACCTATCCAAATCCGATCTTGCGCATGCGCTACATTCTGTGTTTGTAAGCCATGAAGGTAGCCTATTATAAGGCACTAGAACATTGTCATGTAGGCTACTATATCCTAAATGTTCTGAGACTATTCTACAGTTTAATGTGAAGCACAGACGAATATTCATGTGGTTAAATTCATGTTCACTTCAGTGCTTCCCGCCGCTGCACCTGTCAATCATTCTCCATTCATTCACAATTCAAACTGCTTGTCGCATTTATGACAACAGGAAACTCTCCAAGACTATTTGTTCCTGTTAGTTTAAATAGTCAGTGGAGAAATGCATTTAGTTTAGCATTAAATGGGTTCATTTTGACCTGCAGCAGGAGTCCATTTCATGGCTGTTTCTACATCATGTTGCGCTGTTTCTGTTAGATTAGATCGCGTTCGCAATACTGGAGTAGAGGGTTATCACCTGCTCTTCACACACAAAGTAGGCCTACCTGAAATGTTTAATTAGAAAATCCTCAACAATACATTGGACAGATCCTCAACGCACTTATTTCATCCATTTGAGCTGCTGTTTTGCAAATGTCTGCAGATACCGGAGCGCTGCACACTTTGCCTCCGATGCATCAAGAGCTTA
This sequence comes from Danio aesculapii, assembly GCF_903798145.1. NCBI lineage: Eukaryota > Metazoa > Chordata > Actinopteri > Cypriniformes > Danionidae > Danio > Danio aesculapii. Next base: position 52,853,839 of record NC_079443.1, on the reverse strand, counting down.
TTCACGTGCGCCGCTCTGTAAGATTATTCTTACAATGAGTTTGTTCTCTCATCCTTCAGACTGAGTTTATTCTTATATATATTTTAAGTGCTGCGAATAGTTTTAAAGCCTGGCTCATTGTGGTCAAAGTAGTTGATTAATTTAATAAAAGTGAAACTGACGGGCGCAATGGATTGTCATTAGCAGAAAATTATTTAGTCTAATATAGGCTACTCTGAAACTGTGAATATTTCACTGTAATTGTATATATTAATATTTTATTCAACAGACCTGTTTGTGTTTTGGCGCTGAAGCATATAAGCGGACATTGTTTTGAACTTTCTTCGTCTCACTCACGACGAGATTTGGAGAAGGATTAAGTAAAACTGGCATCAGACGGTTTAGTTTAGTCTGCATTACACCTGCAGGAAAATATCAGGCTGTAATTTAATAAAATTATTCAATTTAAAGGGCACCTATGGTAAAAAATCTACTTTTCAAGCTGTTTGGACAGACATATGTGCATGTATGGTGTATAGACCGTCATATTGGGGTGATATAAACACACCCAGTGCTTTTTTTTCAATTTAACAACATAAAAAATGGTGGACCAATTGGAGCGGTTTTCAAACCGACCGCAACTTTACGTAGGAGAGCGGTCCCCCCGCCCACCAATATTGATTGACAGGTCATCATATCCTCAGTTTGTTGATTCACGTCCGCCATTTTCAGCGTGAGTCGAAGCGATATCACTAAAGGAACACCCTAGCTCTATTTTTAGATTAAGGCTCATTGGGCTCAACACAAGATCAATATTCTCCACATTATCGCTCTAATCGGAATTATTGGTTGTATCTTTAGGTAGGTTTGCAAACATGTTCCCAGAAGCTCCCTGTGATCTTTACTAGGTGCTGCTACACCTGACGCTGCGTCATGCGTTTTAGAATTCTAAACATAGGTTTCTATCAGGGTACACACAACGGCGCAACGATTCGGGACACTTCATGTTTCTGCTGCGCCACAGAGAGTGTCTGGTGTGCCGTGTCGCGGCTTCGAGCGACGCATCCGGTGCCTCAGTCAAAGTTAATTCAGTGTGCGTGGTTATTAGTTTCTGTGTACAAGCTCGGAACTTTAAACTAGCACACAGTTGGCTGTAAAACTGTAGAAAGACGAATGATTTTGTACTCTCTGCTTGGTCTGTGTCAGAGTCGTACATGTACGACTGATTGCTGAACGTCTCACTCCTGCTCCTTCTCTCAGTCTGCCTGTCTGACTCTGTTGCAAACACAGAGCGGGTGAGCTCATGGCTCCGCCCCTTGTTACGTTGGCCGGGAAGCCAAAACTAATCTACATGTGAAGCAACACACCCATAAATCAGCGAGCTGTGGACACGCCCCCAACATGACACTTTTTAACACATTATAATAAAACAATCTGAATTGTGTTTTAAACTGAAGCTAAACTGGCACACTCAGAAGAACCAGAATATTAATATTAAATCATTAAAAAGAGGTAAACAGTGTGTCCTTTAATAAAAGGCTGATTATTTTACCTACAATGTCAATAGTATATTTCAAAGAAAAATCTAAATATTAAAAAGGAAAGGACAGTATCACAAAGAATGCTCAAACAGCAAGCATGTTTTAGTTAGATTGTGCCGTCTGTCATGTATGCCTATAGGTCTGTTATTTTTTACTAAAGAAGATATATTATTTGAGTTTAGCACCAGAGCTATAGAAGCTGCTCATTTCGGTTAATATTGCCTACAGACAACCGCCGCTCGTTAACAGATTAATATTAAAATATTATTTAATCAAAAAAATGTACGCGCCTATTTTGTGTGACATTAAATATTGCATTTTAAAATACAGATTTATTTTAGCATGCGAATAGCAAACAGAACAAAACAGAGCATCTTCACGCACCTGCAGTGTTTTCAGCAGCATAGAAAAACAGAATAAACAAAACAAAAAGATTAAAATAAATCCTGCTCTAGATCGTTCACTTAAATTAAAACTTTAAATTACAAAACGAAAACACTGACTGAAGCCTTTTTAAGTTTGTCCAGTCATGTTTTTTCTTCCGTCAAATAAAATCAGGCTACCTCAAATAGATCGCTCCACGGAAAATATGCATTTAATTAATGCACCGCTGTTAGTATTATATTACAAAACCTCCGTCAACGTTTTTAATAGAATTCATTACATTAAAGATTGTTAATTAATTATGATTATGGTTTATTTCCTCTGTCTTACTCGCGGTTTATGTGTGCGCGCGCTGCGTGTAATGAAAGACGATGACAATGAACCTTAAGGCTCTATGTTGACTTTGTAAAGTATAGGCTACTACATAGCATACAAGAATGTTGTTGTTTACATATGATATTGCATTAATTTTCATACATGTTTTTTTAAGCTGTACAATAAAAGCCTCGGTTTGGTGCAAAGTTTATTATGCAAAAATCAAGAAAAACTTTGGATTTGTTTACTTGGTTGATTACGCTATGTAGGATATTTAAAAATGTATATTATATAAGAACTATTCATAACTGTAATTTTCCAAATGGAAAAAAGGTTGGTTTGTTGGTTGATCAATAAATCATCAATAACCTGTTTATTAAGTTTATGATGCGGCTTCAAGCAGCACAGAGGCCATCAGCATCAGCTCTGGTTTGTCAACTCGTCTGTCAAACTGTGACCAGAAATATCCTTCTTTCATTTTGCTTCTTTGACAAAACACATCTGTAGACACGTGTGGCTGCACGTTACTGTTCCTGCACACGTTTTTTCCATTTTAAAAACGCAAGGCGCACCGCACTGCCTTTATGACAAAAAAAAAAGAGCACTGCGCTTCTTTTTTTCTTATGAGTGATACGGTACGGTTCTGTTTGGTACACTTTTATGGCCGTTTCCACTGTCAAAAGGCGTACCGAACCGTACCACTTTTTTTTGCACTTTTTCGAAAGGGTACCAAACACGAGAAAGGGTACCAAACACGAGAAAGGGTACCAAAAGGCGGAGCCACACGCGCAGCTGAACGCTATTGGTTTACAGAGATACGTCATTCGCTTACACAACCAGCCAGAATAAAAACAAAAAGCCCGCCATGTTTGAAATACACAGCGAGAGATTAAAGCGGAATTATAAATGCATATATTAACGAGCCATGGTCGATCAAACAAACCTCGTCGTCGTCTTGATGAACAGCCACAAAGCCATGGAGTAGAGCAGAATCTACCCTGTGCCTCGTAGTTTTTTACGAGCCAGTCTGAGGCGCGAGCGGTTTCGCTTTCTTCCTTGCATTCGCCGCGCGTCTAACATTATATCTGAAATAACAAACTTGTTGAGCTGATGGTAATAACCTCCGCTTGATTATTGACGTGCTTTTAAAACCCGATCCTGTCAGACACTGACAAGCGCGAGAGTGAAGCGCGAAGAAACAAAGGAGAAGCCGGAAAAAAGGAGCACATTATTTTTCATGAACAAAATGCCATGATTAACTAACTTATTATCTTCACATTTTGGACTAATATGAACCGGGAATGATGGAATTACTCTCTAACAGAGTTTACATGTGCTGCTGAAGATTACAGACACAGATGAGAGGTTTACACTGACTTTAGGCTATATTTTGTGTTGTTTTGAACCTAAATACGGACGAAATGTCTGCTATATGTAGTTCTTCTGTAGTTGGTAACATATCGGAGACTGTAAGGGCTGTATGTGTTTATATATGTTCATTTATTTAGTTATTTAATATAATTACAAACGTTACAGTAGGCTGTTTCACACTCATTGATCTGCAGTTATAATCAACTCATGTTCATAGAAAAGTTAGTAATAAACATTTCTATTCTATTCTATTCTATTTCTATCTATAAGTATTTATGTGTGTAAAGCATCTGTGTTGTGAGAAGTGCTTTTCATATGATATGTAAGTGACCCGAACAGCTTTATTGTAGACATTTCCTCGAGCGAGAATGACGTCGACTGAAACTTTCTGTCATACACCCGCCCACCAAAAGGGTACCCTTGTTAGTGGAAACGCAAGCCGACCCGAACCGTACCGTACCGTACCAGTCAGTGGAAACGAGCCTTAGGAAACGACTGAATCAGCTGAGCCGTATTGTGCGCGAGTGTTGCTGTCAATGTTGTCATAATTGTAATTGTTATTAGCATTATGATATTCAAGATTTGTAAAGTCATACAGCTTTGAATAACTTGAAACAGCGACCACAAGTCTCTCCTCCATCATTAAAAGCTTGCCGCAGTCGTCTTGACAACACAAACACTGCTGTCACCTCGAAGGAAACCCTGCCTCTGCTTTCATTTGATTGAAGAATGAAAAGACGCGACTGAGGGTAACATGCTTTTTTCCACTCGAGCGCACATAGCGCGCAACGGCAAAACATTAGTAAACTATTCAACAGATGCACCTCTCAGTCTCAATGCAAAAAAACGGCACAGTATCGGGATCAGTATCGATCGATACTCAGAATTATTTAAAAAATGGATCGGTTAAAAGAAAATGGTATCGGTGCATCCCTAAACAAGCAAACTGAGATTAAAAGATCTGTTCAGCACGCTGTGATCATCAGTCATCATCAAATGTGATCAAGAATGAGTTGTACAAGTTTACAGTACATGAATTACAGTGTGTTCTGCCCCTTCTATCAAACGCCTTGCTTGATTCGGCAGAGAGATAACGCCTTCCAATGACAACACATTCGAGGGATAAGTTTGAACCTTTTACTGTTGATTATGGAATAACGTATAACTGCAAAACATACAAAATACAGAATGGTAAGTATGCTAGATCAATAATATGTACCAACACAAGCACAATCGGTTCTTTATGCAAAATAGATCACTGGTTACACTCTTAACCGAATCATATATGTGATACAATTGACAAAATAAAGAATAGATTAACATCTTGCATGTATAATAACATGAGTATAGTGTAAGCATAAATAAACTTCAGTCAAATTATGATTAAATAACGTCTACATACCGAATGTGCCTTCAATACAACTTAAATCGAGGAGCAAATGATAGCTGCAGCCGTGTGCTCCTTCCATGCGGCTTCTGAATATCTGGACTCATATTTATGATGTCATGAAATAAGGACTCTAACATAAAATGCAATGCCTATGTATAACCAGGAGGGGTCGCTAAATGACCACTTAATCCTAACTAAATGTAAAATGTCTAGATAAGACAGCACACAGTGATGTCTTTACTTTATCAGCACAGCCACGTGTCAGAACAATTATAAAGGAAGACACTTAAATCCCGGTTTGTGGATCTTATTTTGTACATTAACATAACAGATATCTATACAGCAGTGGATATTTTGCTGTGCAAACGTAAACGCATGTTCTGTGTGTGTTTGCTGTGTGTGCGTAAACTTTGTAATGACATTGTGTGTGACTCATCATTGCAGAAAGGCTTGAATTAACTCCTCAACAAACACATCAAAATAATCATTGGGAACGTTCTTACTGTAGTATTTCTGTTACGTAGCGAATGCACCTCGCTACGCACATAAGGTTAAGGATGACCGCTGTTAAAAAAGGTCACCCGGAGTCCCCGTTCCTGTTCCCCAAGCACTCACACACAGGTCAAGTTGTGAAAAAGGGGTAACAAATTTATCAAACAAAAATTTCAGTATCGGAACCAGGGAACAAAAAGGCCAAAACAATAACAAAAGTAGGTACGCTACCTAATATTTAATTTCTGACCTAAAACCGAAAATAAAGTTCCGTAAATGAAAAACAATTCTGACCTCCATAACTATCCATTAAACAGGAGAAAACGGGACAAAAGAAAAGGGGCCTTCCCTTAGATCAGTGGTTCTCAAACTGGGGGTCGCGACCCCTGCGGGGGTCGCAGAATAATTTCAAGGGGTCGCGAGAGTGATTTAAAAATTGTGTAATTTTCAGTGATTATAATAAATATTTTTCAGTATTATAAGTGAAATCTAATATTTACAGATTTTTTTAAAGATATCTCTGATAAATTCATAGAGTATTTAGGACACATTCAGGCAGAATGCATCTTTGTACTTGGAACGCAGCGCTCAGGAACAGTTTAAAACTTGTCATGTCAACTTGCCGCAGTACACAAAGCCAAGTGGTGCTCAAAGCCCGCAACGCTTGCCCCGCCTTCGCGCTCTTCTTATTGGTCCGCTGCTCTAAGAACTGAACACGATTGGATTGGCTAAAAGCAGCTGTCAATCACTCATTCAACGCCTCCTGTCTTCAGATGACAGGTGCTACAACCGCGAAAATGTAAAGTGCTGAAGATGAGAACATGAAAACAACACTGACAGAGTTTGTCTTAGAAACACCTAAAGCTACAAATAATGGCACATCTGATTACTGATCATGTGGTGAATGTTAATCCACCATCTACACTTATTGAAGAGTGGATAAAAGACTTCCATTGGCTTCAAGTCCGCTATGAAAATAACTAAAGTAAAGTCTGTGGGATGGACTTTTCAGGTAACTGTTTGCCACATCCACACATTTTAAGCACGAGAGGTTCTGTTTAACCCTTTATTTAATGGCCAGATAATGACAGCCGTGCAACTATATGTAAAATTTAACACCACGTACACCATCGCAAAAGGGCTTGCACTGACTAAGGTTAAACTAATATTGCAGCTCATGAAAAGAGCGGTATTGCTATTAAAATGACCCATGCTAAGGTATATGTCAAAAGCATCTGTGCAATATCAGACACCACCCGTGAGAACACAGCACAGTTATCGTTGACAGATTTATTCATGAATTCATGTCAAGCAGTGCGTGCAGGGCCGGTGAGCGGTCCGTCCGTGATATCTTTTGGTCACTCAATTATAAAATGTTATAAAAATGTCTTTTCTTGTGATAACGGGATTTCATTGAGACATATTTTCCTCAAGCACGAATATATGTTTTTTTTTTGCTTGTTAGTTTTGATTAGTGTTGGTTTCAAATGCAATAAATCTGTTTATAAAACTAAACAGTGCGATAACAGTGCGATAATTGGTGGGAGCCACTAAATTTTGGCTGGTGCACCTAGGAGCACCAGTACTACCAAGCAAAAATGTTAATTTCGAGCCCTGTAATGTATAGTAAATATAGTTAAAATATTGTGAACAGCTGAAAAAAAGGTTATTTTTATTGTTTGTATATGCTTTGGTAGTGGGGGGTCACGAGTTCTTGACGATCTTATATTGGGGGTCGCTGTTTAAAAGTTTGAGAACCACTGCCTTAGATCATTCAGCAGTAAGTAAACATTTAGCCACAGCTAACACAGAATACCGTCCTAGTACTTTAACAGAGTATCTCACCAGATGACTTTGGAAAAAGGTTTCAGACAACGATATCACTGCCACAAAGAGAACTTAGTGCGATCTGCTCACACACACACACACACAACAGCGAGGGGAAACAGGAAGAGATATCGATGAACAGCGCAAACAGCATGCTTTTATAATTGGCGCCGCCCCTCTCACAGCTGCACCTGATCTCCGCTCATGTGGAGAGAGAGAGAAAAAGAGACAGATAATAGAAAATACAACACACACAGGAACAATACACACTAGCATTGTCAAAATAATGTTACTCAATATGTAACAATTTCTCACGTACGTTACGTGAGATCTGGGAACAGTGGGTGGAGAGGACTAGCATTAAAGGCCGCAAAAACGGCTACAAGATGCTCAGAGCTAAACTTCAGAAAGAGATAATACATAATCTGATGGGTGTTTGAGCTCAAACTTTGCAATCTGGAGACACAACAGACTCGTAATAAATGTTGAAAAGTGAAATGTGTGCCTTTTTAAAAGTTAAGTTGAAACCTAATTAACTTTAGTTAAAGAAACAAGAACACGTAGTGGAAGGGGAGAAACTGTCAGACACTAAGGTTGGATTATTTCATTTATTTGACGTTGTGCAAGTAAAATTCTCCAATGTACTGTAAGTGATTATGCCGCTTCTTGATTGTGCACTGAAAAAAGTGTTGCATGCAAAACTGTTGCAAACAATTTATTTGTGTTGAATTTAAACAAACAAATTAAATTTAATAATGTTCAACTTAATTTGTTCGTTTAAATTCAGCCCAAATAAATTGTTTACAACCACTTAACGTAAAAAAATTTAGAAAATCCAAGGAATCATCCTTCAATCATTTTTTTTCAGTGTGTGGTTGTACTCATGATACGTTTTTTTCCAACACAATCTCACGGCAATTCGTAACTTTTTGATTAAGTGGCTAATTCATATGAATTTGTACGATCTAATTCGTACAATTTAGTACGATTTGCTCATCCCCAATGACGGTTGGGTTTAGGGGTGGGGTTAGGTGCCACGCCTCCTTTTTAAAATCGTACAATTTCGTACGTCTGAACTCGTACGAATTAGCCACTAAACTGTCAAAACGTAAAATACTTACGTTTTCTCGTGAGATCAGGCTGGTTTTTTCGCAGTTTGGTCGTTTATTTCACTAATTTGGCAACTGTTAAAGTACAAATAAAATCAAAACTAGCCATATTGATTGTGTTAGCTCACATTGCTATATTTGTGCTGAACAATTATTCTCTGCATGTCATTAGGAAAAATAATAGTTCGCGCTGAAAATGCACTTCCTGTTTGTTTTCAGTTAAATCCTCAGATTAGGGTCTGTCTGAGGTATTGGGCGGGGCTAACAAACAGAAATGACAACAAACAGAAATAGTGAGCAGGACGAGTATGTTAGGTTTTAAAAACTCTCCCCAAACCCTTTTCCCCATCTTTCTGAACGAAACGCCTACTTCACTATATCCAATCAGATCACGATAGAAAAAACAAGCCACGCCCACTGTTTGCTCATTTAATATTCCGTTCCTCTTGGAATTGCGTCACAACACGGCAAAAAAAAAAGTTGCATCTTCCAGTTCATGCGGAATTTAAACTTGGTTAGAATTTCCATTTGGTAAAAAATTGTTTACATTGCAGTGTTACATTTTGGACGCAAACGCTACACTACACGCTTGAGTGTATAAGTGTAGTATTATTTTCTTTATTCTCCATTTCCACCTGGGGATACTCTTCCCGAGGCTCTCAGACTATGCAGAGTCACTGATTCGATCCAAGACCAACGACGAGATGATCCCAAGGTTTCCATAATCCTGGACCAGGCTGTATCCTGAGCAGCTACTGTGATGGTCATGGAGGAGTGGAGAACATGAGACTGATTCCTGTGATGCTCCAGAGACAGACGAGTCTTCGCTGAGGCCAGCTTCCAGCCTCCGCCGCTGAGACTGCAGCTCTGCACAAGGTGTTTGGCCAGCGGAGAAATTAAAATGATCGTGCCCAACTGAGCCTGGTTTCTCTCAAGGTTTTTTTTTCTTCACTTCCGCCAATTAGTGAAGTTTTTTTTCCCTCTCCGCTGTCGCCACTGGCTTGCATGGTTCAGGATCTATAGAGCTGCACATCGTTGGATTTGCCCTTCAATATTTGGACTCTCAGTAGTGATTATTAAACCACACTGAACTGAGATAAACTGAACTTAAACACTACAAACTGAACTACACTGTTCCAATTTACTATAATCTTCTATGTGAAGCTGCTTTGACACAATCTACATTGTATAAGCGCTATACAAATAAAGGTGAATTGAATTGAATATATTGTGACATATGAGACGCAGCCATGATTGATGTGGTTTCTGGCTTTCCTCTAACTGAATCAAGCTCAGACTGGGGTTATGAATATCAGAAGAATATACTTTATTGAAATATTTCCCAAAAAAGCAGAGACAGCCTGGAGCAGACCCATCTCAGTCTCTCCCTAGGACAAATCCAGTGTCCCTCAAATTTGCTATCCCCTTTATCCTTGCTTCCTCCCCTCACCTATGTGTTTTCACAGCTGTTTACTGCTTCAACAGGCCTCTCCCAGCTCCTACTCCTTTACGACCCCTATTTAAAGACCACTCTTCTTGTTGGCCCTTATAATATACAGATCTAATATAATCATCACCGTTTTTCCACATACAGTTCACATTTGCTAATCATGACTAGTATCTATGATTCAAACATCTAAACTGGACTCTTCTCTCCCATACAGTGTGTGTCTTTTCAAATATGCACGCGTTTCAACATGTGCTGTAAACATTTCATGCCTTTCTGACACACTTGGTTCTCAATGCATCCCCAAGTCCTCTCTCGTGCTCTTTTATGACCCCTTTGCCTTAACCTATCACCTGTTTTCAAAGATATATAATGGCAGATACGTAGGGCCCTCCACTCACCCAATTAAATGTGTCTTCATATAGGTTTAGTAAATAAAAATCTCCTTCATGATCAAAAAGTCTTGACGACATGTTGTTTTGTACAGTGCTGTCATTGTGGAAACCACGGTGTGGGAAGTTATCGTCATGTAAAGTTCTTGTTTCGACTGAAGCTATGTAATAATGCAGTGATTATATCTAAAGCAACACCTCAGCCTTTCCCTCTCGTTCATCATTAATTACACACATCGTCCATGAATCTACAGATCGCTGACCTTTTTTTTTTTTCACCAATATGCACTCGGACAAGCAGGCCTAGAGCTGAGTGTCACATCGCTTTATTCTCCGAGCGTAGCGCGTCGTCGCTGAGCCGCTTTGAGGCTGATTAGAGTTGAATGTTTAGTGCGTTTCGACCTAATGACCAACAATTATGACTCAGCTCTGGGTTTGGGTCGTCTTTGAGCAGCTGGAGCTCTGTTTTCTGGGGTGTTGGAGATGGAAATGTGTGCAGTGTCACCGAAGACCACCAATGCATCGCTGACATGCACGTTTATTCTGATTACAAAACTGGCCAAAGCTGCTTGTAATGGACAGATTAATTCTGATGAAGACTCTGTTATTGATCTGTCTGGGAATAAAGTCGACATGGTCCCATTTAAGTGCTGTTTTAAAACAATTACGGGAAAACAACATTTGATCTTGTAAATTTTATATATATATGAAGAGTTCAGATGCAAAAGCCGCTGAGTGCCACTTCTGCCCAAAATGAGCTAATGACATTGAGTGAATGCTTTAGGCACCATCAACAAAGATGTGCTTTAAATCATCTCAATCGCAGCGTCAGCGCATTCAGAAATAACAGTTTGTTGGCAAAAGCCGCTAAACAGCACTTACCTTTGACAGCAAAAGCCGCTATATCCCGAGAACCAATCAGAAGGCGCGAATCTAATCATGTGTTTTCAATGTAGCACTGCGCTGATACGCCGGCTTTGAGGAGACTGTTTTATTCAGATTTAGATTAAGATTTTAAAAGTCGGAGTTTGATGAACTGGATGAGCCTGTCTGACTGTCAGTGAATGCCAAATGAAAACGTCCCGTATCTCAAAACTGCATTATAAGGAAAAGTAAACACACTGTGCAGTGTAAAATGCATTATAACATTGTTTTGTGCAGCAACACTACTTTGCATGAGTCCGATTTACTCAACATTAAACGGCAGCTTCGTTTAACGAAAGACGAAGTTAAGATGCCGTTCTTTTATCCTGCATGGATGCTATGAGGATAAACAAGAGACGAAAAAGAGATCAAGACCTTGAGTGTAGTGAGGATGAATAAATGACAGCTACTGAGAGACATCACCTTTTTACACAGCAGGCCTTACCTTGTGTTTTATTTGCTAATGTAGGGCTGTTTTAACAGATAAATATCATGCATAAAACTCTACACTATTTATATTACTTCAATAAGTTATATTGTTTTTTTATTAATGGAAAATGCAGATACTGATGTTTCACAATGTTTTACACTACATTATTAAATCTAACAAGCTTTGTTTGCAATGTGTACATTGGTCTACTTGCATTAAACCTAAATCCCAAATATCAGAAATGACAACAGAGTGTTAAGATAGATTTAATGTCAATTTTAATGTTATTGATTAATGCACTTGACAGACTTCATTGATTCCTTTTGCTTTGTTCCTGGTTTATCAGGGATTTTACATGTTTGATAAAATAGTTTCTAATTGCATCTTTAGTGATTTTCAACTAATGACGCTGTCTTGTCTCAATAGGTGGATTTAGAGGTTTTTGCAAAAAAAGCACAAGTGGATTTAGCTGGTTTTGACACAAAAGAAAATCTCCCTTGTTAAAAAACCAGACAAACTCACACAGACACATACATACATTCACCGGCCACTTTATTAGGTACACCTGTCCAACTACTCGTTAGTGCAAATGTCTAATCAGCCAATCACAGGGCAGCAACTCAATGCATTTATGCATGTAGACATGGTCAAGACAATCTGCTGCAGTTCAAACTGAGCATCAGAATGGGGAAGAAAGGGGATTTAAGTGACTTTGAACTAGAGATGTCCCGATCAGGGTTTTTTTTTGCCTTCGAGTCCGAGTCATTTGATTCTGAGGATCTATTGATAACCGAAACCCGATCCGATACTTTTATAATACATAAAAATAATAAAGAAGAGCTAAAAAACAGATCTAGGATGTTCCTTATTATATTACTTTCTCAACATTAAACAACTCTGTTAACAAACAGAGCACTTTTGTGTGGTAGCTTGAACAATCAAGTAATAAATAACATAAATTCTTCACTTTTGGACTTTAGTACAACAGTAAATATTTTAAAAATCTAATATAAAAACAATAGAAACCTCCAGACTGCAGACATACTCGCGCTTTCCACTTCAAGCTGCTTCCGTGTTCTACTTTGCCGGCATTTAACCAATAGCGTCTCTACAACATAGTGATGTCATGCTGCACGCATTGCTGTTTCTGTGTGAAGTCTAGAAAGATCTATAGGTAACATCCGATTCTGATTGAGTCTGAAACCGCATGATCGGGCCCGATTTCCATTCACATGATTGGATCTGGACATCCCTACTTTGAACGTGGCATGGTTGTTGGTGCCAGATGGGCTGGTCTGAGTATTTCAGAAACTGCTAATGTACTGGGATTTTCACGCACAACCATCCCTTGTTGATGTCAGAGGAGAATGGCCAGACTGGTTCCAGCTGATAGAAGGCAACAGTAACTCAAATAAGCACTCGTTACAACCGAGGTCTGCAGAAGAGCATCTCTGAACACACAACACGTCCAACCTTGAGGCGGATGGGCTACAGCAGCAGAAGACACACCGGGTGCCACTCCTGTCAGCTAAGAACAGGAAACTGAGGGCTACAATTCACACAGGCTCACCAAAACTGGACAATAGAAGATTGGAGAAACGTTGCCTGGTCTGATGAGTCTCCATTACTGCTGCCACATTCAGATGGTCGAGTCAGAATTTGGCATCAACAACATGAAAGCATGGATCCATCCTGCCTTGTATCAACAGTTCAGGCTGATGGGGTGGTGTAATGTGTGGGGGATATTCTCTTGGCACACATTGGGCTCATTTTGGGTACCAATTGCCCATCGTGGTCATCACCACAGCCTACCTGAGTATGTTGCTGACCATGTCCATCCCTTTATGAGCACAGTGTCTCCATCTTCTGATGGCTACTTCCAGCAGGATAACACACCATGTCATAAAGCGTGAATCATCTCAGACTGCTTTCTTGAACATGACAATGAGTTCACTGTAATCAAATGGCCTCCACAGTCACCAGAACTCAATCTAATAGAGCACCTTTGGGATGTGGTGGAGCGGGAGATTGGCATCATGGATGTGCAGCCGACAAATCTGCAGCAACTGCGTGATGCTATCATGTATAGAGCAGATTCTCTGAGGAATATTTTCCAGTACCTTGAGTCTTCATTGTCACATGATCCTTTAGAAATCTAATATCACTTCAGATTTTTAAGTCATGTCACGATTGCATGTAAAATGATTTGCGTGTCCTTTTTCTTAATAGTCAAAGTTCTACACCATATTTTCAGATGGGTTTTAGTTGTGAGAGTCAACAAAAGCAAGTTCGCTCAACAGTATGAATGGCCGCTTTTTGTTGTCAGAATCAATACAGTTTTTCTATAGAGTCATTTGCAGACACGGCCTTGCTATGAGTTCAATTTTCCCCATTGAAAAGCGCATTGAATGCCTGCGTATGTGCTGTCTCCCGCAGTTGCCTTCAGTTTCTGGTCCTTGGCTGTAACTCCTGCTTTTGTTGTGGAGTTTCTGCTCTCAGCATTCAGTCCCTCTGCAGTCCAGATCTGGAGATGCTCCTAATTGCTTTTCATTGTGTGTGAGAGCAAGATGCAGATGTGAGAAAGGATGTGTGTGAGTGTCTGTAATATATGCATGAATGAATGTGTTTGTATGCAAGCGTATGTGTGTGCGTTTGTTTGTAAGACTGTACAAATGAACTGGTTTCCATCATTGAACAGTAATGCACATGTTTTGAGTGCTGTCATTAGAGATTTCCCAAACACTCTTAATATCGTAGCTATGTATAAATAGGGTATATGCCGAGCTAGTGTGTTTCCCATACTGAAAAACCTCCGGTGACCTGTTACTGTGAGTTTTTTTTCCATTTTATACGGTTCCTTTTACAGTATCGATGTTGTTATGTAATTACAACACAATCAGTTAAACAGATTTTGGCATTCATTTAGTAGTTCAAGCGTAAAACGAGACAAAAAGCCGTTTACTCGCACGCGCCCGTCAGAATCGGCAGGGCTAGCGCAGAAACTCCATTGAATATACTGGGGTAAAATAAATGCTCATATTATAAAGACATGTCAGGGGAAATGGTATTTAATGGCAGTGCTTCTTGTACAATCTGAGACCCCACTTGTTATATCAGATATCACTCAGCCAGTGGAGATCGCTGATTTTTAAGAAACAGACCTTAAACGTGCTGATTTTGCATTGGCATACACTTCGGGAAGTTTCATAAACTAGTTTCGAGAGGAACACGTGATCTGATTAACTTCAGCTGATCCTCATCACTAATCATTAGCTAGCCTATCGGAGCACTCCAAAAACTACTATATATATTCTAGCTAAACTTCATTCCCTATCTCTGTTTTCGGAACCCCCCTCCCAACCCCTTCTATCGTTCCCTTATCCCGCCTCCTCTTTGATCGGGCAACACAGTGCTCAGTAGCCACGTTTCCACTTTCGCGCCTAAAGCGAGCGAGCCAGGGCGAGTCAAGGCCAGTCCCGTTTCCACTATCACTTCGGGGGGCGTAATCGGGCCAAAGCGGGGCTTCCTTGGGGCCAGCGTCCGGCCTTTTTCGGCCCGCCGAATACCTTGGGCCAAGGAGGGCCAACTGGGGCTTCGGGGCGGGGTTACGTACAAAGGCGGAGTTTTCCTGTCAGGTAAAGAGGAGACAAGATGCTTTCTTCCCTTACATTTGTTTTGCTATCGCGCTTGATCAACTCACTAAGAAGAAGAAAAAATGGATAGCAGACAGTACTGGTCAGTTGAGGACACCAGGGCTCTTCTGAACATTTGGGCATCGAAGTAAATGCAGCCGAACTCGAATGTCCTTATCCAGGGATCGCTGTCTGGCCTTACACCAACAGACCACAAACAGTAAAAAAGCAATCGCTTCGGTGTTCTCCATCTTCCAGCTCTCGTAGTGATGCCAGGTTGTGTTTGTGGTTATAATTTGAGTTTTTTGTTCCCGCTGAAGTGGGCGGGTTGTGTGTGACGGGTTGTATGACGTTTGATTCGGGGGACGTTCTGGGGGCGGGTGTTTGCGTGACGCGCTGCGAGCAACTAGCCTGACAGTGGAAACGCGACATGATTTCGGCCTCATTTCTCAACCTCCCGGGCTATTGGCCCGGCCTGGCCCGATTAAAGCCCTGGCTCGCACTGGCCCGATAGTGAAATGCGGCTAATGATTAGCACTGTTGCCTCGCAGCAAGAGGGCCACAGGTTCAAGGCCTATTCGAACCAGTTGGCACTTCCTGCATGGAGTTTGCATGTTCTCCCTGTGTTTGCGTGGGTTTTCTCCGGGTCCTCCGGTTTCCTCCCACAGTTCAAAAACATGTACATAAGTGAATCAGAATACAGTCACAAGCACCCAGCGTATACATGCCTAACCAACCAGTATCACCCATTAGCCAGAAGCAGGGGGACATTCGAGAAACACCTGATCTCGTGTCCCTCCTAATGCTCATTAACCAGGGGGAACCTTGGGCTCATCTATCTCCAAACTCAGGGTTCTCTCCCGGGACAGCATGCCAAACCTGCTATTATAGTTGAGCATTATCTATGTGTGAAGTCTTGAAACGGAAACGATTATCCCGGGTTGCTGGCAAATTAAAAGTCCTATTAGCATGCTTCGACATGTACCCTATTGAAAGACACTTTGATTATGGATGTAGGTCGCTGTTCTGACTCACAGGGATTTTGTGCTATTCAGAAAAAAATGCTAAAATATCAACCATTAGCAAATGCTCGGAAATTGTGTGGCTACAACACTGTAGCTTTAATTTACAGTAGCCTAGGACATGTTCATAAACTGTGTGTGAGAGGATTACGAATCGCTGGACTTAGTAAGAAAGACTCTAAACTAGGCTTGTGCCGGTATTCGGTAATACGATAAATCACGGTAATGAATATGCACGATATTGTTATCGCGGGCACTTCAAAATACCGTGAAAAATAATAGATCCGAATTTATATTCTTAGAACGCGGCTTAGCTTATTTTCCATCAACCGCTTGAAGAAACACTGCGTATATGCTGCGCAGAACTGATGCGCACTCTGATGTAAACAATCCCCGCATGTAGAAGCACTGTGTGCACACAGCGCGCACCGCTGCTGCCACCGCACTATAATCCTCACACGAAGAAGAAGCATAGCGGAAGGAGGAACGCTGCCGACAATTTATCCCCCTTCAGAAAGGGTAAAGTCAGAGGCTTGGAAATATTTTGGGTTCCAAAAAAATGCAGAGGGATTGCTGATCAAAGACGGTTTCCCTTTGCACATTCACTTTGATATAATTGCTCAAGTTTACTTTTATATTGTGTGTTGTTTTATTTATATTATTTGCATTTAAATGTTTGAAGTACTTTTAGTTAATTAAAAAGTTATTAAAGTTACTAAGTTGACGAAACTGAAGTTTTTTGTGTTTTTTTTTACCTGTTTCTCTAGTAAAATTACAATATCGTGATAATACCGTATACCGTGATAAAAGCTCAATTAATTAATCGCAGCATGAAAATGTGATACCGGCACATGCCTACTTTAAACCAACTGACACTGCTCCGTGTCTGCAATAATAGGCATGTTTGGAAAAGACGATGTCATCTCCATCCTTAATTTGCAGATATTCCTTTTATATATTTATTTATTAACTTCTTTGTGCAGAGCTTTTAGTTTAGTTTATTAGTTTACAGGGTCAATGCACATTAATAAACATCACTGTAAAATGTGCCAGAATTAGCCAAGAATGGCTATTTTTCATCTGTAGACCCCTTACAGAATGTTAAGTCACACCTAAGATAGAAGCACAGCATAATAACAAAAATACAATTGATCTATAAAATACAATTAAAAAGTAAAAAACAACAGACAGATGGCAGGAGAAGAGGACAAAAGGTGTCAAGAATACAGTACTAATGCTGACTAAAGCTGATTTGTCACTAACAATTTTAACAAGAGACTGAAAATAACGAAAGTAAGTGGTCTTCTGATTGTTGGTGGGATTGAGTTCCATACTCTAGCAGCTTTCACTGAAAATACTGACTGACTATATTACTTTTGAGAGGAATAATACAATCCCTCTTTCACCACCTCTAGATCGGTGAGCACCTCTAGATAATCGTTCTAATGTTACAAACTGATTTAGTGGTGAAGTCGGGTTATGTAAAGTCTTAAACATTAAACAGATATGTACATATTTAATTAAATTTTCCCAACGAAGCAGGTTATATGTCTTTAATATTAAACAATGGTGAAATTGAGCTGATTTCTTATCGAGGGTTTTATAGATTGTTTGTATAATGATTCAAGTGGCTTCAAAGTAGTAATGCTTGGGCTTGAGACCAAGTGGTTAAACAATATGTGATATGAGAAATGATCATGGAGGGATAATAGATTAGAGCAGCCTCACGTGACATCTGATTACGAATAAACCTAAAATTTGCTAAACTGAATCTGACCCGGTTCTGAATCAAACCTTTTTAACCTGTGAGTTAAAGGATAGTTTTGAATCTAACACAACACCAAGGTACTTGTACTCGGATACAACTTGTAATCTTTCCCCTGATACAAATACATCTGGTACTACACTTACCCCACCATTCTTAGAAAAGTACATACTGAAAAACTGTGTAATTCAAATGCATATATATTTTCAATTTAGACCTAATGATGCCATTTGCACAATTCTTCAGGCCATTGTGTGTATTATTTCCTGTTGAAGTACTCAAATGATGATTGTTTGGATGTAGTGGCTTTAAAATAAGCACTAAGGGACGAATGTGTTTGTTCTGTTGTGCCTGAGCTGATAATAAGAGCAGAATCCGAGACTACAGGTGCTGAAACACAGTCGATGCTGCGCAGATGTGAACCGCCACACAACCCTGATTCCCAAGAGACCGAGTCAAAAATATATATATATATATTTCTACATGTGCACAGACACTTTTCTAAAACAGCCCACACGAGCGCTGCCTCTGCTGAGATTTCCCACCGAGATCTGCTCTCTAAACATCTTAGACTTGACACCTGTAAAGATTTGCAAGTAACACCGCTGCGTTTGCATGTTTCTACAGGTTATTAGCTTGATTTAACTGAAGCAAAGCTGAAAGACGTCTTAGAGCAGAGGATAATTACTTTTACCACATGGAGTCAGGCAGGTTTGACTTTGTTTCACCCTTAAAAGCTGCTTTTGTGTAATATTTAAAATTGTGATCTGAAAGGGGGCACACACAACACTGTATTTGTGTAATATTCTATGACAAAAGTGTCAAAAATATACAAATTAATATAGTAATAATAGATTCATAAAGGGGGCACATACTTTTTCACACCACTGTATTTAGAATCCATAACCAAAGGTGATATACAGTATGCGCAAACAAATCAAGTTAGTCGTAAAGGGGGCACATACTTTTTCACACCACTGTATTCACAAACATAACCATATCGCCTTTAAAAGTAGCATCTTAAGGCACATTACGACATATAAAATGTGCAGCATTAACCCTTTAATTACCCCACCAAGAAAAAAAAAATGTTTGGATTGCATTTCTTAACTCCTAATGTCGCTAGTTAACACAGTCAATGCGTTTTTTTTTTCAACACATCCCATAATTTCTAAAAATCTGCTATACCAAATGGTTGATATGTTGCTTTATGGTAAAATGACCGGAATTAATAAAAATACTATGAAAAATCTGAAAATGAAGTGTAAGACCAATTTATAAAAATAAATATACAAAATAAAACATTTTTAAATCATCTTTATTTTGTGAAGTGTGCCATAAAATATTCAGATTCTCATTTTTTTACAGTAAAAACCAAAACTAAAAACACTTAAAATAAATTAATTCAATTTCCATCCACTTATCTATCAGGTCGCCACAGCAGAATGAACCGCCAACTATTTTACACAGCGGATGCCCTATAGCCGCAAATCCGGAACTGGAAACACCCATACACTCTCATTCACACACACCATAAACTACGGCCAATTTAGTTCATCAACTCCCCTAGACGCATGTGTTTGGACTGTGATGGAAACCGGAGCACCCGGAGGAAACCCACACGGGAGAACATGTAAACTCCACACAGAAACTGCCAACTGGTCCAGCTTTGACTCGAACCAGCGACTTTCTGCTGTGAAGTGACAGTGTAATCACTGTGTCGTCCTATAACAATAGATCTAAAAATCTAAAAAGCTACCCTAAAAAAGTCAGTCAGTGTGTTAAGTAATGCATCAGTCCAGCAGAGGGCGCGCTCTGATCATCTTCATGGCTGTGCTGTATAATAAACGCACACTGGTGGTCTAAGGAAACGTAATGTCCTATTTTTAAATCTCCTGTCATTTATTTAGCAGATTTGTGAGGAGGAGGAGACGAGAGCAGAGGCGAGAGGACACTCATTGTTTTTGCAAGCATGACCCATTTTAAGGGAAAACCAAACACCTCGTCAACATTTCAGCAGTGCAGCACAAATCAGAGATGACTTGTGTCAAATAATATCCAAGAGTGCAGCATAAAAGTCTATTAGAGGCTCCAATAGTGTTGCTTTTTTCTTGAAACATTGCTGTACGGCTTTTTCTACCATATCTGATCTTCTGATGCGCAGCTGAAGTCTTTGAAATAAACTATAAGACATAGTAGCTAATCATAAAAATAATGAAATGACGAAAATACCAGAAAAAGATCTTTTTTGTTTAGAGTTTTAGTAAAACATGAAAAACCAAAACATTCTTTAAATTTAGAAATTGGTTCTTAAAACAACATAAATGAACATGAACAACACGTATTAGCATGGGTTTTATGCTTTTATAATAGTAAAATAGCTGACGATAATAGTAATAATAATATAATAATAAAACATGTTTTTATGCGTTTAACAAAACAAACAAATTAAATGATAATGTATACAGAATAATAATAATAATGACAAAAAGTTTTTACACATTAACAAACAAACGAATTAACTAAAAATAATATTTACAGAATAATATTTATGATAATAATAAATAAATAAAACATTTTTATGCTTTTAACTAACAAACTAATTAACTAAAAAATATAATATATACAGAATAGCATTTATGAGAATAATAATAGCAAAATATTATGCTTTTAACAAACTAAATAATAATAATCTATACAGAATAATACTTATAAAATAATATAATAATAATAATAATATATACAGAATAATACTTATAATAATAATAATAATAATGTAATAACAACAAAACCTTATGCATTTAACAAACAATTAAATAATATATGCAGAATAATACTTATAATAATAAAATAATAATAATAATATATACAGAATAATACTTATAATAATAATAATAATAATAATAATAATAATAATAATATGATAATAACAACAAAACCTTATGCATTTAACAAACAAACAAATAATAATGCAGAATAATATTTATGATAATACCAAAACATGTTTAATCATTTAACAAACAAATTAACCAAATAAAAATGTATACAGAATATTATTTATGATAACATAATAACAAAACATTTTTATGCTTTTAACAAACAGACATTATCCAAATAATAACGTATACAGAATATATTTATGATAATATAATAATAACACAACATATGTTTTGCATTTAACAAACTAGTTAACTAAACACTAATATATGCAGAATAATATATTCATGATGATAATGATAACAAAACGTGTTTATGCATTTACCAACAAACTAACTAATTAGCTAAATAATAATAAATACAGATAATAATAATAATAAAATAATAATAAATACAGAATAATAATAATAATACAACAAAAAGTTTTTACGCATTTAACAAACAAACAAAACAAACAAACAAACAAACGAATTAACTAAAAATAATATGTACAGAATATATTTATGATAATAATAATAATAATAATAATAATAACAAAACATTTTATGCTTTTAACTAACAAACTAATTAACTAAAAATAAATAATATATATATATATATATTATATATATATATATATATATATTATATATATATATTATATATATATAATAATATATATATACAGAATAGCATTTATGAGAATAATAATAGCAAAATATTATTATGCTTTTAACAAACTAACTAAATAATAATCTAAGCAGAATAAATTTTATAATAATAATAATAATAATAATAATAATAATAATAATATAATATAATAATAATAATAATAATAATAATAATATAAAAAATAATAATAAAAGTTTACGCATTTAACTAACAAACAAAAAATTAACTAAAAAAATAATATTTAAAGAATAATATTTATGATAATAATAATAACAATAATAATAATAACAATAACAATAATAACAACAACAATAATAGTAATAATAACAAAACATTGTTATGCTTTTAACTAACAAACTAATAACTAAAAATAAAATAACATATAATATATACAGAATAATAATAATAATAATAACAACAACAAAACCTTATGCCTTTAGCAAACAAACTAAATAATATATGCAGAATAATATTTATGATAATACCAAAACATGTTTAATCATTTAACAAACAAATTAACCAAATAAAAATGTATAGAATATTATTTATGATAACAATAATAACAAAACATGTTTTTTTTGCATTTAATAAAATCATGATGAGAATTAAATAACAAGACATGTTTTATGCCTAAAACAAACTAACTTACCTTATAATATTATATACAGCATAAGATTTATGATGATGATGATGATAATAATAATAATAATAATAATAATAATAATAACAAGAACAAACGTGTTTTATGCATTAAACAAATAAATAAATAAATTAACCAAATAATACATTTACAGAATAATATTTATGATAATAAGTAAACATGTTTTTATGCATTTAACAAAGAATTTAACCAAATAGTATAGTCAGAATATTATTTATGATAATAATAGTAATAACAAAACATGTTTTATGCATTAACAAACAACTTATTAACTAAATAATAATATATGCAGAATAATATTTATTATAATAATAACAAAACATTAAATAAATACATATGCCTGTAAAATCATTAAATAGCGAAGAGAAATAAGATAAGGAAACTCTTTTATAAGCATAATTATCCATTCTGTAAAATTTTATTATGTATCCAAATGTATTAGTATGGTAATTAGTACCTAATTAACCAAATGATGTATGCAGAATAAATTCAGAATAATAATAACAAAACCTGATTTAAAGAAATGCAAATGCATACACAATTAAATAACAAGAGAAATAAGATAAGGAAACACTTGTATAAACATAATTGACTGTGTTTATATAATATATAAAGTATTTTTCCTCAAATATTTTTTCAAGTGATGATTAACTGAGGACCCCCCCCCCCCCTCATATGCAGATGCCCTAACAAATCATACCAATCAATATAAAATTCAGAATTTCTAAATAGTCATCTTGTGAACATTTTCATATTATAATATATATCGCAGAAAAATTAAATATTGCAAGGTGATTTTTTTCAGTATCGTGCATCCTTAATTAATATACAAAAATTCAGTGTTATTTAAAAGCAGTTTTCAACTGGTACATATTTTTTTCTTTTAAGTTTTTTTTTTCATAAACTAGATCTTACGCTACTGGACATTTAAAGGGCACCTATGGTAAAAAATCTACTTTTCAAGCTGTTTGGACAGACATATGTGCATGTATGGTGTATAGACCGTCATATTGGGGTGATATAAACACACCCAGTGCTTTTTTTTCAATTTAACAACATAAAAAACGGGGACCAATTGGAGCGGTTTTCAACGACCGCAACTTTACGTAGGAGAGCTCCCCCCGCCCACCAATTTGATTGACAGTCATCATATCCTCAGTTTGTTGATTCACGTCCTCCATTTTCAGCGTGAGTCGAAGCGATATCACTAAAGGAACACGCTAGCTCTATTTTAGATGCAAGGCTCATTGGGCTCAACACAAGATCAATATTCTCCACATTATCGCTCTAATCGGAATTATTGGTTGTATCTTAGTAGGTTTGCAAACATGTGTACTTCTCATTGAGTCGACCTTATACTTCAGCCGTTTGCATTTCTCGCGATCCCAGAAGCTCCTGTGATCTTAACTAGGTGCTGCTTACTGATGCTGCGCCGTGCGTTTTTAATTCTAACATAGGTTTCTATCAGGGTACACACAACGGCGCGACGATTCGGGACACTTCATGTATCTGTCGCGCACAGAGAGTGTCTGGTGTGCCGTGTCGCGGCTTCGAGCGCATCCGGTGCCTCAGTCAAAGTTAATTCAGTGTGCGCGGTTATTAGTTTCTGTGTACAAGCTCTGTACTCGAAACTAGCACACAGTTGGCTGAAAACTGTACAAAGACACAAATGATTTTGTACTCTCTGCTTGGTCTGTGTCAGTCGTATATGTACGACTGATTGATTCTGACTCCTGCTCTTTTTCTCAGTCTGCCCAAACACAGAGGGTGAGCTCATGGCCCCGCCCCTTGTTACGTTGGCGGGAAGCCGAAACTAATCTACATGTAAAGCAACACCCCTAAATCAGCGAGCTGTGGACACGCCCCCAACATGACACTTTTTAACACATTATAATAAAACATCTGAATTGTGTTTTAAACTGAACCTAAACTGGCACACTCAGAAGAACCAGAATATTAATATTAAATCTGAAAAAAGAGTAAACTATGTGCCCTTTAAACAACATTATATTTAGCAAAAAATCCTGAAAGCTTTTTTAAGCATTTAGTTTTGCTGGTTTACATAAAAGAACGTTTGGGCCTGAAAATGCAAATATGTTGATGTGTTCACTGAAACTTTTTCCACTTGGGGCATTTTAATTAAAGTATTTTTGACAAATTGTTGAAATGAGTTGGAGTGCACAGTACTTTTGACAAACATTGTGTCTGTGTAAACTACAAAAATGTGAAGGTCGGAAAACATTGCTGTTTTCTCATAATATGCATGTAATATTTAAATAATTTCTAATATTAAATGCATATTTATATTAGAATTGATTCAGTGATTGATATGATTTATTTTAATCAATTCAGTGCTTGTGGTCTGTAAGCCACTTCTTCCATAAGTCAAACACTACACCTTTTTATTAAATAGGGTAATTTTACAGTTCTCCTAGAGTTAACAGATGACTTATACTATTTTAAAACATTTATCCGATCTCTGGCCAGAACACTTTTAGCTTAGCTTAGCATAGATTATTTGAATCCGATTAGACCATAAGCATTAGTATAGATAATTTTCCTATTTAAAGCTTGACTCTACTGTAGGTACATCGTGTATTAAGACTCATGGAAAATGAAAGTTGCTAGTAGGGCTGCACAATATATCATTTCAGCATCGATATGTTGCGCATACGCAATAGTCACACCGCAGGATCTGCAATGTTGAGCTTATATTTTCACCAGGAGCCACAGTTGCAAAGTATCCCCATAATAGTGTACACGTTTTTCATTTACATGTGATTTTAAGGCATTTGATTGTTTGAGCATTTCAGGAGAGTTTAAAGCACTCAGAGACCAGAGTTTGTAACTTTAATGAAAGTTACATTTATTATTAATCTGATGAAGACTATACAGTGCTCTCTTACTTTAGATTATTCAGTTTCTGTAGCCGAATACTATAAGACTCCTAGTAAATGTGAAGCACTGTTTATTTCACTTGTGTCTTTGATGTGTTGTAGTTGTAATTTAATACAATGATAATCAAACGTAATGAATGAATTATTTCCATATGGAGCTATTGAAGTCATCTGGTAAAATGGTGTTTATGTGGCAATGCAGAAAAACTAAATAAAAGGAAATGATATGATCATTTTCTATGTTAAAATGTCCTAATATTGTGGTCCGTTTCCTACAACAGGTATAAATGCATCTAAGGTAAGAAAACACTGCTGTTTTCTATAAGATGCATGTAATATTAAATCATTTCTAATGCATATTTAATATTAGAAGTGATATTTCAGTGATTTCGATGATTCATTTGAATCAATTCAGTGCTTAAGTTCTGTAAACCCTCCTCTTCCATAAGCCTACATAACACTACACTTAAAGGCTCATTTTACCGCTCTGATAGAGTTAAACCAGCCTGATCTCACGAGAAAACTTAAGTATTTTAAGTTTTGTCAGTTTAGTAGCTAATTCGTATGAATCCGTACGAGTTCAGTTGTACGAAATTGTACGATTTTAAAAAGGAGGCGTGGCACCTAACCCCACCCCTAAACCCAACCGTCATTGGGGGATGAGCAAACCATACAAAATTGTATGAATTAGATGTAGAATTACGAATTGGCCACTAAATCAAAAAGTTACGAATTGCCGTGAGATTGTGTTGGTAAAGACAGAGTTTTACTATTTTAAACCCATTTATCCATATCTGGGTCTGGCCGGAGCACTTTTAGCTTAGCTTAGCAAAGTTTTTAGTTCACTCACTATAAAAAAACAAGTTTGCTGCAATAAATTAAGTTGAATCTGATACACTTTACAAGCTATTTCCACATGCACTAATTAAATGCACGTTGCAGTCATTAATGCACCAAACTTTCAAGTTAAAACAAGCAACTTGACATAGGAGTGCGGTTTCCCTGCCCACCGAATTGATTGACAGCCGCATACTAACTTCGTAGTACTTCGTAGTAACGCACCTAATCATACACTCTCAGAAATAAAGGTATACGCGAGCTGTCACTGGGGTGGTACCTTTTCAAAAGGTACACATTTGTACTTGAAGGGTCCATATTGGTACCTCAAAAGTATATATTAGTACCTACAATTTTAAGAGGAACACTTTTGTACTTTTTAGGTACTGAAATGTACCCTAGAGGTATTAATATCGACCTTTTAGGAACAAATTTGTACCTTTTTGAAAAAGGGTGGGGTGGGCGGCTCACGTACCTTTATTTCTGAGAGTGTATTAACAAGACTAGCGATGCACCGATTCCGATACTTGGATCAGATATTGGTTCCATACTGCTATTTTTGCTGGATCAGG
This sequence comes from Danio aesculapii, assembly GCF_903798145.1. Taxonomy (NCBI): domain Eukaryota; kingdom Metazoa; phylum Chordata; class Actinopteri; order Cypriniformes; family Danionidae; genus Danio; species Danio aesculapii. Next base: position 52,827,264 of record NC_079443.1, on the reverse strand, counting down.
TATTGGCCAGCTACTACCTATCCAAATCCGATCTTGCGCATGCGCTACATTCTGTGTTGTAAGCCATGAAGGTAGCCTATTATAAGGCACTAGAACATTGTCATGTAGGCTACTATATCCTAAATGTTCTGAGACTATTCTACAGTTTAATGTGAAGCACAGACGAATATTCATGTGGTTAATTCATGTTCACTTCAGTGCTTCCCGCCGCTGCACCTGTCAATCATTCTCCATTCATTCACATTCAAACTGCTTGTCGCATTTATGACAACAGGAAACTCTCCAAGACTATTTGTTCCTGTTAGTTTAAATAGTCAGTGGAGAAATGCATTTAGTTTAGCATTAAATGGGTTCATCATTTGACCTGCAGCAGGAGTCCATTTCATGGCTGTTTCTACATCATGTTGCGCTGTTTCTGTTAGATTAGATCGCGTTCGCAATACTGGAGTAGAGGGTTATCACCTGCTCTTCACACACAAAGTAGGCCTACCTGAAATGTTTAATTAGAAAATCCTCAACAATACATTGGACAGATCCTCAACGCACTTATTTCATCCATTTGAGCTGCTGTTTTGCAAATGTCTGCAGATACCGGAGCGCTGCACACTTTGCCTCCGATGCATCAAGAGCTTATTCACGTGCGCCGCTCTGTAAGATTATTCTTACAATGAGTTTGTTCTCTCATCCTTCAGACTGAGTTTATTCTTATATACTTTAAGTGCTGTGAATAGTTTTAAAGCCTGGCCTATTGTGGTCAAACTAGTTGGTTAAATTAATAAAAGTGAAACTGACGGGCGCAATGGATTGACATTAACAGAAAAGTATTTACCCTAATATAAGCTACTCTGAAACTGTGAATATTTCACTGTAATTTTATATATTAATATTTTATTCAACAGACCAGTTTGTGTTTTGGCGCTGAAGCATATAAGCGGACATTGTTTTGAACTTTCTTCGTCTCACTCACGACGAGATTTGGAGAAGGATTAAGTAAAACTGGCATCAGACGGTTTAGTTTAGTCTGCATTACACCTGCAGGAAAATATCAGGCTGTAATTTAATAAAATTATTCAATTTAAAGGGCACCTATGGTAAAAAATCTACTTTTCAAGCTGTTTGGACAGACATATGTGCATGTATGGTGTATAGACCGTCATATTGGGGTGATATAAACACACCCAGTGCTTTTTTTTTCAATTTAAACAACATAAAAAATGGGGGACCAATTGGAGCGGTTTTCAAACCGACCGCAACTTTACGTAGGAGAGCGGTCCCCCCGCCCACCAATATTGATTGACAGGTCATCATATCCTCAGTTTGTTGATTCACGTTCCGCCATTTTCAGCGTGAGTCGAAGCGATATCACTAAAGGAACACCCTAGCTCTATTTTTAGATAAGGCTCATTGGGCTCAACCAAGATCAATATTCTCCACATTATCGCTCTAATCGGAATTATTGGTTGTATCTTTAGGTAGTTTGCAAACATGTTCCCAGAAGCTCTGTGATCTTTTACTAGGTGCTGCTACACCTGACGCTGCGTCATGCGTTTTAGATTCTAAACATAGGTTTCTATCAGGGTACACACAACGGCGCAACGATTCGGGACACTTCATGTTTCTGCTGCGCCACAGAGAGTGTCTGGTGTGCCGTGTCGCGGCTTCGAGCGACGCATCCGGTGCCTCAGTCAAAGTTAATTCAGTGTGCGTGGTTATTAGTTTCTGTGTACAAGCTCGGAACTTTAAACTAGCACACAGTTGGCTGTAAAACTGTAGAAAGACGAATGATTTGTGTACTCTCTGCTTGGTCTGTGTCAGAGTCGGACATGTACGACTGATTGCTGAACGTCTCACTCCTGCTCCTTCTCTCAGTCTGCCTGTCCTGACTTCTGTTGCAAACACAGAGCGGGTGAGCTCATGGCTCCGCCCCTTGTACGTTTGGCCGGGAAGCCAAAACTAATCTACATGTGAAGCAACACACCCATAAATCAGCGAGCTGTGGACACGCCCCCAACATGACACTTTTTAACACATTATAATAAAACAATCTGAATTGTGTTTTAAACTGAAGCTAAACTGGCACACTCAGAAGAACCAGAATATTAATATTAAATCATTAAAAAGAGGTAAACAGTGTGTCCTTTAATAAAAGAGGCTGATTATTTTTACCTACAATGTTCAATATGTATATTTCAAAGAAAAATCTAAATATTAAAAAGGATAAGGACAGTATCACAAAGAATGCTCAAACAGCAAGCATGTTTTAGGTTAGATTGTGCCGTCTGTCATGTATGCCTATAGGTTCTGTTATTTTTTACTAAAGAAAGATATTATTTGAGTTTAGCACCAGAGCTATAGAAGCTTGCTCATTTCGGTTAATATTGCCTACAGACAACCGCCGCTCGTTAACAGATTAATATTAAAATATTATTTAAGTCCAAAAAAATGTACGCGCCTATTTTGTGTGACATTAAATATTGCATTTTAAAATACAGATTTATTTTAAGCATGCGAATAGCAAACAGAACAAAACAGAGCACTTCACGGCACCTGCAGTGTTTTTCCAGCAGCATAGAAAACAGAATAAACAAAACAAAAAAGATTAAAATAAATCCTGCTCTAGATCGTTCACTTAAATTAAAACTTTAAATTACAAAACGAAAACACTGACTGAAGCCTTTTTAAGTTTGTCCAGTCATGTTTTTTCTTCCGTCAAATAAATCAGGCTACCTCAAAGTAGATCGCTCCACGGAAAATATGCATTTAAATTAATGCACCGCTGTTAGTATTATATTACAAAAACCTCCGTCAACGTTTTTAATAGAATTCATTACATTAAAGATTGTTAATTAATTATGATTATGGTTTATTTCCTCTGTCTTACCTCGCGGTTTATGTGTGCGCGCGCTGCGTGTAATGAAAGACGATGACAATGAACTATAAGGCTCTATGTTGACTTTGTAAAGTATAGGCTACTACATAGCATACAAGAATGTTGTTGTTTACATATGATATTGCATTAATTTTCATACATGTTTTTTTAAGCTGTACAATAAAAGCCTCGGTTTGGGTGCAAAGTTTATTATGCAAAATCAAGAAAAAACTTTGGATTTGTTTACTTGGTTGATTAACGCTATGTAGGATATTTAAAAATGTATATTATATAAGAACTATTCATAACTGTAAGTTTCCAAATGGAAAAAAGGTTGGTTTGTTGGTTGATCAATAATCATCAATAACCTGTTTATTAAGTTTTATGATGCGGCTTCAGCAGCACAGAGGCCATCAGCATCACGCTCTGGTTTGTCAACTCGTCTGTCAAACTGTGACCAGAAATATCCTTCTTTCATTTTGCTTCTTGACAAACCACATCTGTAGACACGTGTGGCTGCACGTTACTGTTCCTGCACCACGTTTTTTCCATTTTAAAAACGCAAGGCGCACCGCACTGCCTTTGATGACAAAAAAAAAAGAGCACTGCGCTTCTTTTTTTCTTATGAGTGATACGGTACGGTTCTGTTTGGTACACTTTTATGGCCGTTTCCTCCACTGTCAAAAGGCGTACCGAACCGTACACACTTTTTTTTTGCAACTTTTTCGAAAGGTACCAAACACGAGAAAGGGTACCAAACACGAGAAAGGGTACCAAAGGCGGAGCCACACGCGCAGCTGAACGCTATTGGTTTACAGAGATACGTCATTCGCTTACACAACCAGCCAGAATAAAAACAAAAAGCCCGCCTGTTTGAATACACAGCGAGAGATAAAGCGGAATTATAAATGCATATATTAACGAGCCATGGTCGATCAAACAAACCTCGTCGTCGTCTTGATGAACAGCCACAAAGCCATGGAGTAGAGCAGAATCTACCCTGTGCCTCGTAGTTTTTTACGAGCCAGTCTGAGGCGCGAGCGGTTTCGCTTTCTTCCTTGCATTCGCCGCGCGTCTAACATTATATCTGAAATAACAAACTTGTTGAGCTGATTGGTAATAACCTCCGCTTGATTATTGACGTGCTTTTAAAACCCGATCCTGTCAGACACTGACAAGCGCGAGAGTGAAGCGCGAAGAAAACAAAGGAGAAGCCGGAAAAAAGGAGCACATTATTTTTCATGAACAAAATGCCATGATTAACTAACTTATTATCTTCACATTTTGGACTAATATGAACCGGGAATGATGGAATTACTCTCTAACAGAGTTTACATGTGCTGCTGAAGATTACAGACACAGATGAGAGGTTTACACTGACTTTAGGCTATATTTTGTGTTGTTTTGAACCTAAATACGGACGAAATGTCTGCTATATGTAGTTCTTCTGTAGTTGGTAACATATCGGAGACTGTAAGGGGCTGTATGTGTTTATATATGTTCATTTATTTAGTTATTTAATATAATTACAAACGTTACAGTAGGCTGTTTCACACTCATTGATCTGCAGTTATAATCAACTCATGTTCATAGAAAAGTTAGTAATAAACATTTCTATTCTATTCTATTCTATTTCTATCTATAAGTATTTATGTGTGTAAAGCATCTGTGTTGTGAGAAGTGCTTTTCATATGATATGTAAGTGACCCGAACAGCTTTATTGTAGACATTTCCTCGAGCGAGAATGACGTCGACTGAAACTTTCTGTCATACACCCGCCCACCAAAAGGGTACCCTTGTTAGTGGAAACGCAAGCCGACCCGAACCGTACCGTACCGTACCAGTCAGTGGAAACGAGCCTTAGGAAACGACTGAATCAGCTGAGCCGTATTGTGCGCGAGTGTTGCTGTCAATGTTGTCATAATTGTAATTGTTATTAGCATTATGATATTCAAGATTTGTAAAGTCATACAGCTTTGAATAACTTGAAACAGCGACCACAAGTCTCTCCTCCATCATTAAAAGCTTGCCGCAGTCGTCTTGACAACACAAACACTGCTGTCACCTCGAAGGAAACCCTGCCTCTGCTTTCATTTGATTGAAGAATGAAAAAGACGCGACTGAGGTAACATGCTTTTTCCACTCGAGCGCACATAGCGCGCAACGGCAAAACATTAGTAAACTATTCAACAGATGCACCTCTCAGTCTCAATGCAAAAAAACGGCACAGTATCGGGATCAGTATCGATCGATACTCAGAATTATTTAAAAAATGGATCGGTTTAAAAGAAAATGGTATCGGTGCATCCTAAAACAAGCAAACTGAGATTAAAAGATCTGTTCAGCACGCTGTGATCATCAGTCATCATCAAATGTGATCAAGAATGAGTTGTAACAAGTTTACAGTACATGAATTACAGTGTGTTCTGCCCCTTCTATCAAACGCCTTGCTTGATTCGGCAGAGAGATAACGCCTTCCAATGACAACACATTCGAGGGATAAGTTGGAACCTTTTACTGTTGATTATGGAATAACGTATAACTGCAAAACATACAAAATACAGAATGGTAAGTATGCTAGATCAATAATATGTACCAACACAAGCACAATCGGTTCTTTATGCAAAATAGATCACTGGTTACACTCTTAACCGAATCATATATGTGATACAATTGACAAAATAAAGAATAGATTAACATCTTGCATGTATAATAACATGAGTATAGTGTAAGCATAAATAAACTTCAGTCAAATTATGATTAAATAACGTCTACATACCGAATGTGCCTTCAATACAACTTAAATCGAGGAGCAAATGATAGCTGCAGCCGTGTGCTCTTCCATGCGGCTTCTGAATATCTGGACTCATATTTATGATGTCATGAAATAAGGACTCTAACATAAAATGCAATGCCTATGTATAACCAGGAGGGGTCGCTAAATGACCACTTAATCCTAACTAAATGTAAAATGTCTAGATAAGACAGCACACAGTGATGTCTTTACTTTATCAGCACAGCCACGTGTCAGAACAATTATAAAGGAAGACACTTAAATCCCGGTTTGTGGATCTTATTTTGTACATTAACATAACAGATATCTATACAGCAGTGGATATTTTGCTGTGCAAACGTAAACGCATGTTCTGTGTGTGTTTGCTGTGTGTGCGTAAACTTTGTAATGACATTGTGTGTGACTCATCATTGCAGAAAGGCTTGAATTAACTCCTCAACAAACACATCAAATAATCATTGGGAACGTTCTTACTGTAGTATTTCTGTTACGTAGCGAATGCACCTCGCTACGCACATAAGGTTAAGGATGACCGCTGTTAAAAAAGGTCACCCGGAGTCCCCGTTCCTGTTCCCCAAGCACTCACACACAGGTCAAGTTGTGAAAAAGGGGTAACAAATTTATCAAACAAAAATTTCAGTATCGGAACCAGGGAACAAAAAGGCCAAAACAATAAACAAAAGTAGGTACGCTACCTAATATTTAATTTCTGACCTAAAACCGAAAATAAAGTTCCGTAAATGAAAAACAATTCTGACCTCCATAACTATCCATTAAACAGGAGAAAACGGGACAAAAGAAAAGGGGCCTTCCCTTAGATCAGTGGTTCTCAAACTGGGGGTCGCGACCCCTGCGGGGGTCGCAGAATAATTTCAAGGGGTCGCGAGAGTGATTTAAAAATTGTGTAATTTTCAGTGATTATAATAAATATTTTTCAGTATTATAAGTGAAATCTAATATTTACAGATTTTTTTAAAGATATCTCTGATAAATTCATAGAGTATTTAGGACACATTCAGGCAGAATGCATCTTTGTACTTGGAACGCAGCGCTCAGGAACAGTTTAAAACTTGTCATGTCAACTTGCCGCAGTACACAAGCCAAGTGGTGCTCAAAGCCCGCAACGCTTGCCCGCCTTCGCGCTCTTCTTATTGGTCCGCTGCTCTAAGAACTGAACACGATTGGATTGGCTAAAAGCAGCTGTCAATCACTCATTCAACGCCTCCTGTCTTCAGATGACAGGGTGCTACAACCGCGAAAATGTAAAGTGCTGAAGATGAGAACATGAAAACAACACTGACAGAGTTTGTCTTAGAAACACCTAAAGCTACAAATAATGGCACATCTGATTACTGATCATGTGGTGAATGTTAATCCACCATCTACACTTATTGAAGAGTGGATAAAAGACTTCCATTGGCTTCAAGTCCGCTATGAAATAACTAAAGTAAAGTCTGTGGGATGGACTTTTCAGGTAACTGTTTGCCACATCCACACATTTTAAGCACGAGAGGTTCTGTTTAACCCTTTATTTAATGGCCAGATAATGACAGCCGTGCAACTATATGTAAAATTTAACACCACGTACACCATCGCAAAAGGGCTTGCACTGACTAAGGTTAAACTAATATTGCAGCTCATGAAAAGAGCGGTATTGCTATTAAAATGACCCATGCTAAGGTATATGTCAAAAGCATCTGTGCAATATCAGACACCACCCGTGAGAACACAGCACAGTTATCGTTGACAGATTTATTCATGAATTCATGTCAAGCAGTGCGTGCAGGGCCGGTGAGCGGTCCGTCCGTGATATCTTTTGGTCACTCAATTATAAAATGTTATAAAAATGTCTTTTCTTGTGATAACGGGATTTCATTGAGACATATTTTCCTCAAGCACGAATATATGTTTTTTTTTTGCTTGTTAGTTTTGATTAGTGTTGGTTTCAAATGCAATAAATCTGTTTATAAAACTAAACAGTGCGATAACAGTGCGATAATTGGTGGGAGCCACTAAATTTTGGCTGGTGCACCTAGGAGCACCAGTACTACCAAGCAAAAATGTTAATTTCGAGCCCTGTAATGTATAGTAAATATAGTTAAAATATTGTGAACAGCTGAAAAAAAGGTTATTTTTATTGTTTGTATATGCTTTGGTAGTGGGGGGTCACGAGTTCTTGACGATCTTATATTGGGGGTCGCTGGTTTAAAAGTTTGAGAACCACTGCCTTAGATCATTCAGCAGTAAGTAAACATTTAGCCACAGCTAACACAGAATACCGTCCTAGTACTTTAACAGAGTATCTCACCAGATGACTTTGGAAAAAGGTTTCAGACAACGATATCACTGCCACAAAGAGAACTTAGTGCGATCTGCTCACACACACACACACACAACAGCGAGGGGAAACAGGAAGAGATATCGATGAACAGCGCAAACAGCATGCTTTTATAATTGGCGCCGCCCCTCTCACAGCTGCACCTGATCTCCGCTCATGTGGAGAGAGAGAGAAAAAGAGACAGATAATAGAAAATACAACACACACAGGAACAATACACACTAGCATTGTCAAAATAATGTTACTCAATATGTAACAATTTCTCACGTACGTTACGTGAGATCTGGGAACAGTGGGTGGAGAGGACTAGCATTAAAGGCCGCAAAAACGGCTACAAGATGCTCAGAGCTAAACTTCAGAAAGAGATAATACATAATCTGATGGGTGTTTGAGCTCAAACTTTGCAATCTGGAGACACAACAGACTCGTAATAAATGTTGAAAAGTGAAATGTGTGCCTTTTTAAAAGTTAAGTTGAAACCTAATTAACTTTAGTTAAAGAAACAAGAACACGTAGTGGAAGGGGAGAAACTGTCAGACACTAAGGTTGGATTATTTCATTTATTTGACGTTGTGCAAGTAAAATTCTCCAATGTACTGTAAGTGATTATGCCGCTTCTTGATTGTGCACTGAAAAAAGTGTTGCATGCAAAACTGTTGCAAACAATTTATTTGTGTTGAATTTAAACAAACAAATTAAATTTAATAATGTTCAACTTAATTTGTTCGTTTAAATTCAGCCCAAATAAATTGTTTACAACCACTTAACGTAAAAAAATTTAGAAAAATCCAAGGAATCATCCTTCAATCATTTTTTTTTCAGTGTGTGGTTGTACTCATGATACGTTTTTTTCCAACACAATCTCACGGCAATTCGTAACTTTTTGATTAAGTGGCTAATTCATATGAATTTGTACGATCTAATTCGTACAATTTAGTACGATTTGCTCATCCCCAATGACGGTTGGGTTTAGGGGTGGGGTTAGGTGCCCACGCCTCCTTTTTAAAATCGTACAATTTCGTACGTCTGAACTCGTACGAATTAGCCACTAAAACTGTCAAAAACGTAAAATACTTACGTTTTCTCGTGAGATCAGGCTGGTTTTTTTCGCAGTTGGTCGTTTATTTCACTAATTTGGCAACTGTTAAAAGTACAAATAAAATCAAAACTAGCCATATTGATTGTGTTAGCTCACATTGCTATATTTGTGCTGAACAATTATTCTCTGCATGTCATTAGGAAAAATAATAGTTCGCGCTGAAAATGCACTTCCTGTTTGTTTTCAGTTAAATCCTCAGATTAGGGTCTGTCTGAGGTATTGGGCGGGGCTAACAAACAGAAATGACAACAAACAGAAATAGTGAGCAGGACGAGTATGTTAGGTTTTAAAAACTCTCCCCAAACCCTTTTCCCCATCTTTCTGAACGAAACGCCTACTTCACTATATCCAATCAGATCACGATAGAAAAAACAAGCCACGCCCACTGTTTGCTCATTTAATATTCCGTTTCCTCTTGGAATTGCGTCACAACACGGCAAAAAAAAAAGTTGCATCTTCCAGTTCATGCGGAATTTAAACTTGGTTAGAATTTCCATTTGGTAAAAAATTGTTTACATTGCAGTGTTACATTTTGGACGCAAACGCTACACTACACGCTTGAGTGTATAAGTGTAGTATTATTTTCTTTATTCTCCATTTCCACCTGGGGATACTCTTCCCGAGGCTCTCAGACTATGCAGAGTCACTGATTCGATCCAAGACCAACGACGAGATGATCCCAAGGTTCCATAATCCTGGACCAGGCTGTATCCTGAGCAGCTACTGTGATGGTCATGGAGGAGTGGAGAACATGAGACTGATTCCTGTGATGCTCCAGAGACAGACGAGTCTTCGCTGAGGCCAGCTTCCAGCCTCCGCCGCTGAGACTGCAGCTCTGCACAAGGTGTTTGGCCAGCGGAGAAATTAAAATGATCGTGCCCAACTGAGCCTGGTTTCTCTCAAGGTTTTTTTTCTTCACTTCCGCCAATTAGTGAAGTTTTTTTTCCCTCTCCGCTGTCGCCACTGGCTTGCATGGTTCAGGATCTATAGAGCTGCACATCGTTGGATTTGCCCTTCAATATTTGGACTCTCAGTAGTGATTATTAAACCACACTGAACTGAGATAAACTGAACTTAAACACTACAAACTGAACTACACTGTTCCAATTTACTATAATCTTCTATGTGAAGCTGCTTTGACACAATCTACATTGTATAAGCGCTATACAAATAAAGGTGAATTGAATTGAATATATTGTGACATATGAGACGCAGCCATGATTGATGTGGTTTCTGGCTTTCCTCTAACTGAATCAAGCTCAGACTGGGGTTATGAATATCAGAAGAATATACTTTATTGAAATATTTCCCAAAAAAGCAGAGACCAGCCGGAGCAGACCCATCTCAGTCTCTCCCTAGGACAAATCCAGTGTCCCTCAAATTTGCTATCCCCTTTATCCTTGCTTCCTCCCCTCACCTATGTGTTTTCACAGCTGTTTACTGCTTCAACAGGCCTCTCCCAGCTCCTACTCCTTTACGACCCCTATTTAAAGACCACTCTTCTTGTTGGCCCTTATAATATACAGATCTAATATAATCATCACCGTTTTTCCACATACAGTTCACATTTGCTAATCATGACTAGTATCTATGATTCAAACATCTAAACTGGACTCTTCTCTCCCATACAGTGTGTGTCTTTTCAAATATGCACGCGTTTCAACATGTGCTGTAAACATTTCATGCCTTTCTGACACACTTGGTTCTCAATGCATCCCCAAGTCCTCTCTCGTGCTCTTTTATGACCCCTTTGCCTTAACCTATCACCTGTTTTCAAAGATATATAATGGCAGATACGTAGGGCCCTCCACTCACCCAATTAAATGTGTCTTCATATAGGTTTAGTAAATAAAAATCTCCTTCATGATCAAAAAGTCTTGACGACATGTTGTTTTTGTACAGTGCTGTCATTGTGGAAACCACGGTGTGGGAAGTTATCGTCATGTAAAGTTCTTGTTTCGACTGAAGCTATGTAATAATGCAGTGATTATATCTAAAGCAACACCTCAGCCTTTCCCTCTCGTTCATCATTAATTACACACATCGTCCATGAATCTACAGATCGCTGACCTTTTTTTTTTTTCACCAATATGCACTCGGACAAGCAGGCCTAGAGCTGAGTGTCACATCGCTTTATTCTCCGAGCGTAGCGCGTCGTCGCTGAGCCGCTTTGAGGCTGATTAGAGTTGAATGTTTAGTGCGTTTCGACCTAATGACCAACAATTATGACTCAGCTCTGGGTTTGGGTCGTCTTTGAGCAGCTGGAGCTCTGTTTTCTGGGGTGTTGGAGATGGAAATGTGTGCAGTGTCACCGAAGACCACCAATGCATCGCTGACATGCACGTTTATTCTGATTACAAACTGGCCAAAGCTGCTTGTAATGGACAGATTAATTCTGATGAAGACTCTGTTATTGATCTGTCTGGGAATAAAGTCGACATGGTCCCATTTAAGTGCTGTTTTAAAACAATTACGGGAAAACAACATTTGATCTTGTAAATTTTATATATATATGAAGAGTTCAGATGCAAAAGCCGCTGAGTGCCACTTCTGCCCAAAATGAGCTAATGACATTGAGTGAATGCTTTAGGCACCATCAACAAAGATGTGCTTTAAATCATCTCAATCGCAGCGTCAGCGCATTCAGAAATAACAGTTTGTTGGCAAAGCCGCTAAACAGCACTTACCTTTGACAGCAAAAGCCGCTATATCCCGAGAACCAATCAGAAGGCGCGAATCTAATCATGTGTTTTTCAATGTAGCACTGCGCTGATACGCCGGCTTTGAGGAGACTGTTTTTATTCAGATTTAGATTAAGATTTTAAAAGTCGGAGTTTGATGAACTGGATGAGCCTGTCTGACTGTCAGTGAATGCCAAATGAAAACGTCCCGTATCTCAAAACTGCATTATAAGGAAAGTAAACACACTGTGCAGTGTAAAATGCATTATAACATTGTTTTGTGCAGCAACACTACTTTGCATGAGTCCGATTTACTCAACATTAAACGGCAGCTTCGTTTAACGAAAGACGAAGTTAAGATGCCGTTCTTTTATCCTGCATGGATGCTATGAGGATAAACAAGAGACGAAAAAGAGATCAAGACCTTGAGTGTAGTGAGGATGAATAAATGACAGCTACTGAGAGACATCACCTTTTTACACAGCAGGCCTTACCTTGTGTTTTATTTGCTAATGTAGGCTGTTTTAACAGATAAATATCATGCATAAAACTCTACACTATTTATATTACTTCAATAAGTTATATTGTTTTTTTATTAATGGAAAATGCAGATACTGATGTTTCACAATGTTTTACACTACATTATTTAAATCTAACAAGCTTTGTTTGCAATGTGTACATTGGTCTACTTGCATTAAACCTAAATCCCAAATATCAGAAATGACAACAGAGTGTTAAGATAGATTTAATGTCAATTTTAATGTTATTGATTAATGCACTTGACAGACTTCATTGATTCCTTTTGCTTTGTTCCTGGTTTATCAGGGATTTTACATGTTTGATAAAATAGTTTCTAATTGCATCTTTAGTGATTTTCAACTAATGACGCTGTCTTGTCTCAATAGGTGGATTTAGAGGTTTTTGCAAAAAAAGCACAAGTGGATTTAGCTGGTTTTGACACAAAAGAAAATCTCCCTTGTTAAAAACCAGACAAACTCACACAGACACATACATACATTCACCGGCCACTTTATTAGGTACACCTGTCCAACTACTCGTTAGTGCAAATGTCTAATCAGCCAATCACAGGGCAGCAACTCAATGCATTTATGCATGTAGACATGGTCAAGACAATCTGCTGCAGTTCAAACTGAGCATCAGAATGGGGAAGAAAGGGGATTTAAGTGACTTTGAACTAGAGATGTCCCGATCAGGGTTTTTTTTTGCCTTCGAGTCCGAGTCATTTGATTCTGAGGATCTATTGATACCGAAACCCGATCCGATACTTTTATAATACATAAAAAATAATAAAGAAGAGCTAAAAAACAGATCTAGGATGTTCCTTATTATATTACTTTTCTCAACATTAAACAACTCTGTTAACAAACAGAGCACTTTTGTGTGGTAGCTTGAACAATCAAGTAATAAATAACATAAATTCTTCACTTTTGGACTTTAGTACAACAGTAAATATTTTAAAAAATCTAATATAAAAACAAATAGAAACCTCCAGACTGCAGACATACTCGCGCTTTCCACTTCAAGCTGCTTCCGTGTTCTACTTTGCCGGCATTTAACCAATAGCGTCTCTACAACATAGTGATGTCATGCTGCACGCATTGCTGTTTCTGTGTGAAGTCTAGAAAGATCTATAGGTAACATCCGATTCTGATTGAGTCTGAAACCGCATGATCGGGCCCGATTTCCATTCACATGATTGGATCTGGACATCCCTACTTTGAACGTGGCATGGTTGTTGGTGCCAGATGGGCTGGTCTGAGTATTTCAGAAACTGCTAATGTACTGGGATTTTCACGCACAACCATCCCTTGTTGATGTCAGAGGAGAATGGCCAGACTGGTTCCAGCTGATAGAAGGCAACAGTAACTCAAATAAGCACTCGTTACAACCGAGGTCTGCAGAAGAGCATCTCTGAACACACAACACGTCCAACCTTGAGGCGGATGGGCTACAGCAGCAGAAGACACACCGGGTGCCACTCCTGTCAGCTAAGAACAGGAAACTGAGGCTACAATTCACACAGGCTCACCAAAACTGGACAATAGAAGATTGGAGAAACGTTGCCTGGTCTGATGAGTCTCCATTACTGCTGCCACATTCAGATGGTCGAGTCAGAATTTGGCATCAACAACATGAAAGCATGGATCCATCCTGCCTTGTATCAACAGTTCAGGCTGATGGTGGTGGTGTAATGGTGTGGGGGATATTCTCTTGGCACACATTGGGCTCATTTTGGGTACCAATTGCCCATCGTGTCATCACCACAGCCTACCTGAGTATTGTTGCTGACCATGTCCATCCCTTTATGAGCACAGTGTCTCCATCTTCTGATGGCTACTTCCAGCAGGATAACACACCATGTCATAAAGCGTGAATCATCTCAGACTGCTTTCTTGAACATGACAATGAGTTCACTGTAATCAAATGGCCTCCACAGTCACCAGAACTCAATCTAATAGAGCACCTTTGGGATGTGGTGGAGCGGGAGATTGGCATCATGGATGTGCAGCCGACAAATCTGCAGCAACTGCGTGATGCTATCATGTATAGAGCAGATTCTCTGAGGAATATTTTCCAGTACCTTGAGTCTTCATTGTCACATGATCCTTTAGAAATCTAATATCACTTCAGATTTTTAAGTCATGTCACGATTGCATGTAAAATGATTTGCGTGTCCTTTTTCTTAATAGTCAAAGTTCTACACCATATTTTCAGATGGGTTTAGTTGTGAGAGTCAACAAAAGCAAGTTCGCTCAACAGTATGAATGGCCGCTTTTTGTTGTCAGAATCAATACAGTTTTTCTATAGAGTCATTTGCAGACACGGCCTTGCTATGAGTTCAATTTTCCCCATTGAAAAGCGCATTGAATGCCTGCGTATGTGCTGTCTCCCGCAGTTGCCTTCAGTTTCTGGTCCTTGGCTGTAACTCCTGCTTTTGTTGTGGAGTTTCTGCTCTCAGCATTCAGTCCCTCTGCAGTCCAGATCTGGAGATGCTCCTAATTGCTTTTCATTGTGTGTGAGAGCAAGATGCAGATGTGAGAAAGGATGTGTGTGAGTGTCTGTAATATATGCATGAATGAATGTGTTTGTATGCAAGCGTATGTGTGTGCGTTTGTTTGTAAGACTGTACAAATGAACTGGTTTCCATCATTGAACAGTAATGCACATGTTTTGAGTGCTGTCATTAGAGATTTCCCAAACACTCTTAATATCGTAGCTATGTATAAATAGGGTATATGCCGAGCTAGTGTGTTTCCCATACTGAAAAACCTCCGGTGACCTGTTACTGTGAGTTTTTTTTCCATTTTATACGGTTCCTTTTACAGTATCGATGTTGTTATGTAATTACAACACAATCAGTTAAACAGATTTTGGCATTCATTTAGTAGTTCAAGCGTAAAACGAGACAAAAAGCCGTTTACTCGCACGCGCCCGTCAGAATCGGCAGGCTAGCGCAGAAACTCCATTGAATATACTGGGGTAAAATAAATGCTCATATTATAAAGACATGTCAGGGGAAATGGTATTTAATGCAGTGCTTCTTGTACAATCTGAGACCCACTTTATATCAGATATCACTCAGCCAGTGGAGATCGCTGATTTTTAAAGAAAACAGACCTTAAACGTGCTGATTTTGCATTGGCATACACTTCGGGAAGTTTCATAAACTAGTTTCGAGAGGAACACGTGATCTGATTAACTTCAGCTGATCCTCATCACTAATCATTAGCTAGCCTATCGGAGCACTCCAAAACTACTATATATATTCTAGCTAAACTTCATTCCCTATCTCTGTTTTCGGAACCCCCCTCCCAACCCCTTCTATCGTTCCCTTATCCCGCCTCCTCTTTGATCGGGCAACACAGTGGCTCAGTAGCCACGTTTCCACTTTCGCGCCTAAAGCGAGCGAGCCAGGGCGAGTCAAGGCCAGTCCCGTTTCCACTATCACTTCGGGGGCGTAATCGGGCCAAAGCGGGGCTTCCTTGGGGCCAGCGTCCGGCCTTTTTCGGCCCGCCGAATACCTTGGGCCAAGGAGGGCCAACTGGGGCTTCGGGGCGGGGTTACGTACAAAGGCGGAGTTTTCCTGTCAGGTAAAGAGGAGACAAGATGCTTTCTTCCCTTACATTTGTTTTGCTATCGCGCTTGATCAACTCACTAAGAAGAAGAAAAAATGGATAGCAGACAGTACTGGTCAGTTGAGGACACCAGGGCTCTTCTGAACATTTGGGCATCGAAGTAAATGCAGCCGAACTCGAATGTCCTTATCCAGGGATCGCTGTCTGGCCTTACACCAACAGACCACAAACAGTAAAAAAGCAATCGCTTCGGTGTTCTCCATCTTCCAGCTCTCGTAGTGATGCCAGGTTGTGTTTGTGGTTATAATTTGAGTTTTTTGTTCCCGCTGAAGTGGGCGGGTTGTGTGACGGGTTGTATGACGTTTGATTCGGGGGACGTTCTGGGGGCGGTGTTTGCGTGACGCGCTGCGAGCAACTAGCCTGACAGTGGAAACGCGACATGATTTCGGCCTCATTTCTCAACCTCCCGGGCTATTGGCCCGGCCTGGCCCGATTAAAGCCCTGGCTCGCACTGGCCCGATAGTGGAAATGCGGCTAATGATTAGCACTGTTGCCTCGCAGCAAGAGGGCCACAGGTTCAAGGCCTATTCGAACCAGTTGGCACTTCCTGCATGGAGTTTGCATGTTCTCCCTGTGTTTGCGTGGGTTTTCTCCGGGTCCTCCGGTTTCCTCCCACAGTTCAAAAACATGTACATAAGTGAATCAGAATACAGTCACAAGCACCCAGCGTATACATGCCTAACCAACCAGTATCACCCATTAGCCAGAAGCAGGGGGACATTCGAGAAACACCTGATCTCGTGTCCCTCCTAATGCTCATTAACCAGGCGGGAACCTTGGGCTCATCTATCTCCAAACTCAGGGTTCTCTCCCGGGACAGCATGCCAAACCTGCTATTATAGTTGAGCATTATCTATGTGTGAAGTCTTGAAACTGGAAACGATTATCCCGGGTTGCTGGCAAATTAAAAGTCCTATTAGCATGCTTCGACATGTACCCTATTGAAAGACACTTTGATTATGGATGTAGGTCGCTGTTCTGACTCACAGGGATTTTGTGCTATTCAGAAAAAAATGCTAAAATATCAACCATTAGCAAATGCTCGGAAATTGTGTGGCTACAACACTGTAGCTTTAATTTACAGTAGCCTAGGACATGTTCATAAACTGTGTGTGAGAGGATTACGAATCGCTGGACTTAGTAAGAAAGACTCTAAACTAGGCTTGTGCCGGTATTCGGTAATACGATAAATCACGGTAATGAATATGCACGATATTGTTATCGCGGGCACTTCAAAATACCGTGAAAAATAATAGATCCGAATTTATATTCTTAGAACGCGGCTTAGCTTATTTTCCATCAACCGCTTGAAGAAACACTGCGTATATGCTGCGCAGAACTGATGCGCACTCTGATGTAAACAATCCCCGCATGTAGAAGCACTGTGTGCACACAGCGCGCACCGCTGCTGCCACCGCACTATAATCCTCACACGAAGAAGAAGCATAGCGGAAGGAGGAACGCTGCCGACAATTTATCCCCCTTCAGAAAGGGTAAAGTCAGAGGCTTGGAAATATTTTGGGTTCCAAAAAAATGCAGAGGGATTGCTGATCAAAGACGGTTTCCCTTTGCACATTCACTTTGATATAATTGCTCAAGTTTACTTTTATATTGTGTGTTGTTTTATTTATATTTATTTGCATTTAAATGTTTGAAGTACTTTTAGTTCATTAAAAAGTTATTAAAGTTACTAAGTTGACGAAACTGAAGTTTTTTGTGTTTTTTTACCTGTTTCTCTAGTAAAATTACAATATCGTGATAATACCGTATACCGTGATAAAAGCTCAATCAATTAATCGCAGCATGAAAATGTGATACCGGCACATGCCTACTCTAAACCAACTGACACTGCTCCGTGTCTGCAATAATAGGCATGTTTGGAAAAGACGATGTCATCTCCATCCTTAATTTGCAGATATTCCTTTTATATATTTATTTATTAACTTCTTTGTGCAGAGCTTTTAGTTTAGTTTATTAGTTTACAGGGTCAATGCACATTAATAAACATCACTGTAAAATGTGCCAGAATTAGCCAAGAATGGCTATTTTTCATCTGTAGACCCCTTACAGAATGTTAAGTCACACCTAAGATAGAAGCACAGCATAATAACAAAAAATACAATTTGATCTATAAAATACAATTAAAAAGTAAAAAACAACAGACAGATGGCAGGAGAAGAGGACAAAAGGTGTCAAGAATACAGTACTAATGCTGACTAAAGCTGATTTGTCACTAACAATTTTAACAAGAGACTGAAAATAACGAAAGTAAGTGGTCTTCTGATTGTTGGTGGGATTGAGTTCCATACTCTAGCAGCTTTCACTGAAAATACTGACTGACTATATTTACTTTTTTGAGAGGAATAATACAATCCTCTCTTTCACCACCTCTAGATCGGTGAGCACCTCTAGATTAATCGTTCTAATGTTTACAAACTGATTTAGTGGTGAAGTCGGGTTATGTAAAGTCTTAAACATTAAACAGATATGTACATATTTAATTAAATTTTCCCAACGAAGCAGGTTATATGTCTTTAATATTAAACAATGGTGAAATTGAGCTGATTTCTTATCGAGGGTTTTATAGATTGTTTGTATAATGATTCAAGTGGCTTCAAAGTAGTAATGCTTGGGCTTGAGACCAAGTGGTTAAACAATATGTGATATGAGAAATGATCATGGAGGGATAATAGATTAGAGCAGCCTCACGTGACATCTGATTACGAATAAACCTAAAATTTGCTAAACTGAATCTGACCCGGTTCTGAATCAAACCTTTTTAACCTGTGAGTTAAAGGATAGTTTTGAATCTAACACAACACCAAGGTACTTGTACTCGGATACAACTTGTAATCTTTCCCCTGATACAAATACATCTGGTACTACACTTACCCCACCATTCTTAGAAAAGTACATACTGAAAAACTGTGTAATTCAAATGCATATATATTTTCAATTTAGACCTAATGATGCCATTTTGCACAATTCTTCAGGCCATTGTGTGTATTATTTCCTGTTGAAGTACTCAAATGATGATTGTTTGGATGTAGTGGCTTTAAAATAAGCACTAAGGGACGAATGTGTTTGTTCTGTTGTGCCTGAGCTGATAATAAGAGCAGAATCCGAGACTACAGGTGCTGAAACACAGTCGATGCTGCGCAGATGTGAACCGCCACACAACCCTGATTCCCAAGAGACCGAGTCAAAAAATATATATATATATATTTCTACATGTGCACAGACACTTTTCTAAAACAGCCCACACGAGCGCTGCCTCTGCTGAGATTTCCCACCGAGATCTGCTCTCTAAACATCTTAGACTTTGACACCTGTAAAGATTTGCAAGTAACACCGCTGCGTTTGCATGTTTCTACAGGTTATTAGCTTGATTTAACTGAAGCAAAGCTGAAAGACGTCTTAGAGCAGAGGATAATTACTTTTACCACATGGAGTCAGGCAGGTTTGACTTTTGTTTTCACCCTTAAAAGCTGCTTTTGTGTAATATTTAAAATTGTGATCTGAAAGGGGGCACATACACAACACTGTATTTGTGTAATATTCTATGACAAAAGTGTCAAAAATATACAAATTAATATAGTAATAATAGATTCATAAAGGGGGCACATACTTTTTCACACCACTGTATTTAGAATCCATAACCAAAGTGTGATATACAGTATGCGCAAACAAATCAAGTTAGTTCGTAAAGGGGGCACATACTTTTTCACACCACTGTATTCACAATCCATAACCAAAGTGTGATATACAGTATGCGCAAACAAATCAAGTTAGTTCGTAAAGGGGGCACATACTTTTTCACACCACTGTATTCACAATCCATAACCAAAGTGTGATATACAGTATGCGCAAACAAATCAAGTTAGTTCATAAAGGGGGCACATACTTTTTCACACCACTGTATTTACAATCTATAACCAAAGTGTGATATACAGTATGCGCAAACAAATCAAGTTAGTTCATAAAGGGGGTACATACTTTTTCACAGCACTGTATTTAGAATCCATAACCAAAGTGTGATATACAGTATGCGCAAACAAATCAAGTTAGTTCATAAAGGGGGCACATACTTTTTCACACCACTGTATTCACAATCCATAACCAAAGTGTGATATACAGTATGCGCAAACAAATCAAGTTTGTTCATAAAGGGGGCACATACTTTTTCACAGCACTGTATTCACAATCCATAACCAAAGTGTGATATACAGTATGCGCAAACAAATCAAGTTAGTTCATAAAGGGGGGCACATACTTTTTCACACCACTGTATTCACAATCCATAACCAAAGTGTGATATACAGTATGCGCAAACAAATCAAGTTAGTTCGTAAAGGGGGCACATACTTTTTCACAGCACTGTATTTAGAATCCATAACCAAAGTGTGATATACAGTATGCGCAAACAAATCAAGTTAGTTCATAAAGGGGGCACATACTTTTTCACACCACTGTATTCACAATCCATAACCAAAGTGTGATATACAGTATGCGCAAACAAATCAAGTTAGTTCATAAAGGGGGCACATACTTTTTCACAGCACCGTATTTGTGTTATATTCCATGACAAAAGTGTGACAAATATGCAAATTAATATAACAACAACTTCTTAAAGGGGTCACAAACTTTTTTACAGCACAGTATTTACAATCTGTAACAAAAGTATGACAATTATGCAGATTAACAATGCATTCACAAAGGGGACACATGCTTTTTCACAGCATTGTATATGCAATCCATAGCAAAAGTGTGACATGTGCAAAAAAATCTAATAAATTCTCTCTAAAATGTCTTTAACTTTTGACAACTGTAAAGATGTGCCAGTAAACACCGCTGCGTTTGCATGGAGCATGATTTACCTGAAGGAAAGCTGCAGTATGTCTTACAGCAGAGTATAATTACTTTCACCACATAGGGCCAGGCAGGTTTGACTTTTGCTTTCACCCTTAAAAGCTGCATTTTCAGAATCAGAATCAGAGCTTTATTGCCAGATATGTTCACACATACGAGTAATTTCTCTGGTTATCTTTTGTGCAATGTTAAAATTTGTGATCTGAAAGGGGGCTAGGGCCGGCTCTGTACATCTGGGGGCCCTAAGCAGAATAATTTTGGGGCCCTGCCTTGCTCTAAATAGTGGAGTATTGCGATTAGCAATTCGGCCGACAATATTTTATAGATTTTATTGCTTAAATACAGTCAATGAGACAGAAAATAAAGCCCGATTTCTTCTACTTAATAACTGTATGAATGTCTTGTACATTTTAAAACAGCACTGTCAGCTAGCAGCTTCAAAAATGAACAATGAGACGAACTTTGCGTCCTTGTGGAGTGTTTAAAACATATTCTATTAATTTAGCAGACAGATTGAAGACTCTATAAAAAGATTGTAGGTTGAGTTTTTTTATTTTAATATATTTTTTTATTAATCTAAAAAGCAAAAATTCTGCAATGAAACGATAATTAATTAAATGCATTACTTAGTAATAAAATATACATTCTGAACAAAAAAGGTAAGGTAAGGCAAGGCAAGTTTATTTATATAGCACATTTCATACACAGTGGCAATTCAAAGTGCTTTAGATAAACAGGAATAAAAGAAACAAGTATAAGAGAAATAAAAACAAATATTAAAATGGTAAAAATAAAATAAAATAAAAGCTGATAAAATGTGTTATAAAAGAATTAAAAAGAAGAGAAAAACATAATAGTTCGATCTGTCGGACGTAGCACAGTGCTCGTTCAGTAAAGGCACAGCTAAACAGATGTGTTTTCAGTCTTGATGTGAATGTGCCTAATGTTGGAGCACATCTGATCATTTCTGGAAGCTGATTCCAGCAGTAGGGGGCGCTGTTAGTAGCTGAAAGCCAATTCACCCTGCTCTGACTGAACTCTTGGGATTTCTAATTTATTTGATCCTAAAGATCTGAGTGATCTGTTAGGTTTGTATTCAGTGAGCATATCTGTAATGTATTGAGCTCCTAGGCCATTTAGTGATTTATGGACCAGTAATAATACTTTAAAATCTATTCTGAATGTGACCGGGAGCCAGTGTAAAGACCTGAGGACAGGTGTGATGTGCTCTGATTTCCTGGTTCTGGTCAGAATTCTGGCCGCAGCGTTCTGAATGAGCTGCAACTGTCTGACTGTCTTTTTGGGAAGGCCAGTGAGGAGGCCATTACAGTAATCCACCCTGCTGCTGATAAAAGCATGAACAAGTTTCTCTAAGTCTTCACTGGAAACAAAGCATCTAATTCTTGCAATGTTTTTGAGATGATAGTATGCTGATTTACTAACTGCTTTGACATGACTATTGAAACTCAGATCTGACTCCAGAGTCACACCAAGATTCTTGACCTTGTTTTTTGTTGTTTGACCCTTAGTGCCAAGGTACGCATTCACCTTGAGAACCTCATCTCTGTTCCCAAACCCAATCACTTCAGTTTTCTCTTTGTTTAACTGATGACAGTTTTGGCACATCCAATTGTTAATTTCATCAATGCATTGGCAGAGGGTGTCAATGGGGCAGTAGTCATTAGGCAGTAAGGCTAGGTAGATCTGAGTGTCATCAGCATAGCTGTGGTAGGAGATTTGGTTTTTTCTCATTATTTGGCTCAGAGGGAGCATATAAAGGTTGAACAGGAGAGGTGCCAGAATCGAGCCTTGTGGGACTCCACATGTCATGAGTGTCAACCTCGACCTATAGTCACCTATACTATAAAAAAGAAACAACAACAACAAAACAATTAACATCAATGCAAATATTGATCCATAAATAATAAAATCAATAAGCAAAAAACATAAATATGAAAAATATTAATATGAAAACTAATAGGGAAGCAACAAATACTGGGTTAATGTTGATACTCAAACACAAAATGTATTATTCCCTTCACTCTCCTTCCCTGTTCCTTACATTTGAGATGCAGAGTCAAGAGCTTATATTAAACTATAATTAATTTAATTAGGACATAACTTTTATAAACATGTCACAGGAAAAACAATATTACCAATGTGCAAAAAATGTCAGTGAAAGGTATTTGAGTACTATTGCATTTCAGTAAAATGAGTTTTAGATGCATTCAGATTAATAATACATTCACAAAGGGGGCACGAACTTTTTCTCAACACTGTATTTACAATCAGTTGACAACAGTGTGACAAATATAGGGAAAGTCTAATCAATTTAGTTCATCAAGAGGGCACATACTTATTCACAGCACTTTTTTTAATCTACGGTAAAGCAAATATGTGAAATATGCAAAAAGGAAAAAAGTCTCTAAATCTTTGACTTTGACACCTGTAAAGATTTAGAGAAAACACCACTGCGTTTGATTATTGGGTTGTTTTACCTGACGTCTTAGAGCTGTGTGTAATTACTTTTTCACATGTGGACAGGCAGGTTTTTTCCTACTCTTAATAAATGAAATCTTAATTTAAAAGCTGTATTTTGTATTTACTGAACAGCACTGAACTTTTATCTAGAACAAAAGTGTGACAAATATGCAAAAATAATAAGATTAAATGCTATTTTAAATCACTATTTTTTATGTGTGTAACAAAAATGTGACAAATATGCCAAAAGTGGCACACATTTTTTTCCACAGAATATGACGTGCAAAAAAATAAACCCAAATAAATTCATGAAGGCGGCACATAATTTTTCATAGAACTGTTTTTACGTCTAATAAACGTGACACAAATATGCAAAAAATATAATAACCTCATTAAAGGGCTGCTTGCTATTTATAGCACTGTAGTATGCTGTAAATAAAGGGGGCACATACTTTTTCACAGCACTATTTTTTTTTCCAAATATAACAAAAGTAACAAATTTTATCTGTAATAAAAGTAACAGTAACAAATATGGCCAAAATAAAATAATTCGTGGGGGCACAAACTTTTTCACAGCACAATTTTTTTTCCATTTATAACAAAAGTAACAAATGCTCAAAATATAAATAATGTATGGGGGGCACAAACTTTTTCACAGCACTATTTTTTTCATTCATAACAAAAGTAACATTATTGCCAAAAATATATATAAATAAATAATTCATAACAGGGGCACATACTTTTTTCCAGCACTTTATTTTTCATATGTAACAAATATGGCCAAAATAAAAATAATTCATGGGGGCACAAACTTTTTCACAGCACTATTTTTTTCCATTTATAACAAAAGTAACAAATGCTCCAAATATAAATAATTTATGGGGGGGCACAAACTTTTTCACAGCACAATTTTTTTCATTCATAACAAAAGCAATATTAATGCCAAATATATATATAAATAATTCATAAAGGGGGCACATACTTTTTCACAGCACAATTTTTTTCATAAATAGCAAAAGTAATAAATATGACATAATAAAAAAAAAAAAAAAATATATATATATATATATATATATATATATATATATATATATATATATATATAAATAATTCATAAGGGGGGCACATACTTTTTTTTCCAGCACTTTATTTTTCATCAATAAACTTGTTGTTTTGTTCTGCACTAAAATGTTTCTCAGCCAGTTTGTGGCCTATGGGATTATGAACATCAGCCAACACTTGCATTTATTTGGCTGATTAATAAAAGTGTTAGTTCTTGTATCAAATCCAAACTCCACCGACAGCCAACGTTTGAAGTGTTTTTAATGACTTTTTGAGTAAATATTGTCCGTGTGATTCCAGCAGCTCTGTATACACTCATTTATCATCATTGATTTTCTGTATGCACATTCATCAGCTGACGCTCTCCACATTTCAGCAGAAATCAGTTACTAAAAGGCTTCATATTCCAGAACGGCCTGCAGTCAAATCAGATCTCATGTATTTTGCATACTATTAGTAATGTTTTATCAGTCTGCCTGATTAATTAATGCTTACAAGGTGCAAAACGGATACAACAAGCGCTTTGACAAAACGTAGACTAGTTTTTCTTCAGTTTAATCATGCTTTCAGTTAGTTTTGTTGGTTGGAAGAAAATATATTAGATGTTAAAATCAAGTAATCAGGATTTTGATCAAGGTCAGATAGATGGAAGTTTATCTATACAATAACTAGTAGATACATGCACTGGCCACTTTATTAGGTACACCTTACTAGTACCGGGTTGGACCTCCTTTTGTCTTCAGAACTGCCTTAATCCTTCATGGCAAACATTCAACAAGGTACTGGAAATATTCCTCAGAGATTTATTGTCCATATTGACATGAAAGCATCTTGCTGTTGCTGCAGATTTGTCGTCATCCCAAAGGTGCTCTATTGGATTGAGTTCTGGTGACTGTGGAGGCCATTTGAGTTCAGTGAACTCACTGTCATGTTCAAGAAACCAGTCTGAGATGATTCAGGCTTTATGACATGGTGCGTTATCCTGCTGGAAGTAGCCATCAGAAGATGGAGACACTGGTCATAAAGGGATGGACATGGTCAGCAACAATACTCAGGTAGGCTGTGGTGTTGACACGATGCTCAATTGGAACTAATGGACCCAAAGTGTGCCAAAAAAATATCCCCACAGCACTACACCACCTCCAGCCTGAACAGCTGATACAAGGCAGGATGGATCCATGCTTTCATGTTGTTGATGCCAAATTCTGACCCGACCATCCAAATGTGGCAGCAGAAATGGAGACTCATCAGACCAGGCAACATTTTATTGCCATTATTGCTAGGGTTGGGTGCTGAAACCCGGTGCCATTATAGCATCGGTACATTTGTAACCGGTACCGGATCAAATCAGCATATGAATTTCGGTGCCTAATTTCAGTGCCACTGCTGCAGTGACAAGGACGTAAGAAAGAATGCATCAAAGGCACACATAGGTACGCGTTGTCACACCATCTCTAAGCATTTAATTCTAAACAACTTTGAGGAACACGTACAGGCGATGTCAGGCGTTTGTTCTTGATGCTTATAGGGAACGGGCGCGCGCAGTACAGGGAGAACGACTCTCTTCATATCACCACACAAATCAACACGCATGTTCATCAAATTTGCATTTAAGCGTTCTAAAGCGTATTTTACGAGCAAGGATTCTGACACAGCGACGTGAAGCAGATGATTTACAAAAGTTGCGTGTAAGGGGGAAACAAGTCAAGCTTAATGACACATTAGAGGGCTCAAAGGCAGAGGAATGCACCGTCTCTGACATCATATGGCACTTTCAATGACTACGTAGATGGACACTAATGCTCCGATTTTAATATGATTCAGACAATACTCTGATTTAGAGTCTAGACTACCATGTAAACAGTGATTTCTGATAACCTTAAAAGGACCACAGACACCTGCGTCGCGAAATGCGGAGGTTTTTTTTTTCTTTCCATGTAACGTGCGGTGTCAAATTCCATTAAAAGAGCACTCTTCCACTAGTCCCCGTGTCAACAAGCTTGCCCCCTTCCCCTAAATTTGGACGCGTATTTTTGTGTCAAAACGCCACGGAGAAGCGAGATCAGCCATCGGTGGCGGACTGCGGAGATATGAGGCCTCTCACTGCGCGCTCTAGGTGTCTCTCGGCCACTCGCTCCCGCGCGCACTCGCTCTTCAATTCAATTCAATTCACCTTTATTTGTATAGCGCTTATACAATGTAGATTGTGTCAAAGCAGCTTCACATAAAAGGTCACAGTAAATAGGAACAGTGTAGTTCAGTTTGTAGTGTTTAAGTTCAGTTCAGTTGAGCTCAGTTCAGTGTGGTTTAATAATCACTACTGAGAGTCCAAATACTGAAGAGCAAATCCAACGATGCGCAGCTCTACAGATCCTGAACCATGCAAGCCAGTGGCGACAGCGGAGAGGGAAAAAAAACTTCACTAAAGGCGGAAGTGAAGAAAAAAAACCTTGAGAGAAACCAGACTCAGTTGGGCACGACCATTTTAATTTCTCCGCTGGCCAAACGTCTTGTGCAGAGCTGCAGTCTCAGTGGCGGAGGCTGGAAGCTGGCCTCAGCGAAGACTCGTCTGTCTCTGGAGCGTCATAGGAAACAGTCTCATGTTCTCCACTCTTCCATGACCATCGCAGTAGTTGTTCAGGATTCGGCCAGGTCCAGGATATGGAAACCTTGGGATCATCTCGTCGTTGGTCTTGGATCGAATCAGTGACTCTGCATAGTCTGAGGGCCTCGGGAAGAGTATCCCCAGGTGGAAATGGAGAATAAAGAAAATAATTAGCGTAGCTGATGTTCACAGTGTA
The DNA here is from genome assembly GCF_903798145.1 of Danio aesculapii. Classification (NCBI taxonomy): domain Eukaryota; kingdom Metazoa; phylum Chordata; class Actinopteri; order Cypriniformes; family Danionidae; genus Danio; species Danio aesculapii. Next base: position 52,800,113 of record NC_079443.1, on the reverse strand, counting down.
TATCAGCAAGATGCATAACCTGTGTGGAAGCCCCCTAAGTGGTGCACTAAGTGTATGCTTTACTGAACAGATAGGTCTTTAATCTAGTTTGAATTGGGAGAGTGTGTCTGAGCCTCGGACGTTATCAGGAAGGCTATTCCAGAGTTTAGGAGCTATAAATGAGAAGGCTCGACCTCCTTTACTCGACTTTGCTATTCTAGGTACTACCAGAAGCCCTGAGTTTTGAGATCTTAAAGAGCGAGTTGGATTGTAGCGAGACAGAAGATTGGTTAGATAAACAGGAGCTAGATTATTTAAAGCTTTATATGTAAGAAGCAATATTTTAAATTCAATACGAAACTTAACAGGCAGCCAGTGTAAGGAGGATAAAATTGGGGTGATGTGATCAAATTTTCTAGACCTGGTAAGAACTCTGGCAGCTGCATTTTGTACTAATTGAAGTTTGTTAATAGAGGATGCTGGGCAGCCAGCAAACAGTGCATTACAGTAGTCCAGCCTAGAAGTCATAAAAGCATGGACAAGCTTTTCTGCATCTGAGATGGATAGCATACTTCGTAACTTAGCTATATTTCTCAGATGAAAGAAAGCAGTTTTTGTGACATGGGAAATATGATTTTTAAAAGTTAAATTGCTGTCTAATATGACACCCAGATCTTTTATAGTAGAGCTAACGCTAACTTTGTATCCCTCTAATTGTAGGTCGAGTTGTGAGATCTGCTGTGTACAGTATTTAGGCCCAATAAGTAATAATTCTGTTTTGTCTGAGTTTAAGAGAAGATAATTGTTGGTCATCCAGTCTTTAACATCTTTAATACACTCAGTTAGCTTGGACAGATTAGACGTCTCGTCAGGTTTAGTTGAAATATATAATTGAGTATCATCTGCATAGCAGTGAAAGCTGATCCCATGTCTTCTAATAATGTCTCCCAGGGGTAGCATGTATATTGTAAACAGTAAAGGGCCTAAAACTGATCCTTGAGGCACCCCGTATTTTACTGGGCTGATTTGTGAAGGCTGTCCATTTATATTTACAAACTGGTAACGGTCAGATAAGTATGACTTAAACCATTGTAGGGCATGTCCCTGGACACCTGTAGACTTTAAGCGATTAATGAGGACACCATGGTCAATGGTGTCAAATGCCGCACTAAGATCGAGTAGAACTAATAGCGAGATGCACCCTTGGTCAGCAGCTAAGAGTAAATCGTTGGTTATTTTCACTAATGCAGTTTCTGTACTGTGATGAGCTCTGAAACCTGACTGAAACACTTCAAAAACATTGTTGGTCTGCAGAAAGGAGCATAATTGAGCAGAAACAACTTTTTCTAGTATTTTAGATATAAATGGAAGGTTTGAAATAGGCCTATAATTAGCTAAGTTGCTGGGTTCCAGTTGTGGTTTCTTAATAATAGGTTTAATAACAGCTAACTTGTAAGGATTTGGAACATGGCCTAAAGATAAAGAAGAGTTGATAATGTTAAGAAGAGGTTCTCCTATAACAGGTAGCAATTCTTTCAGTAACTTTGTTGGAATTGGGTCCAATATACACGTAGCTGATTTAGAGCTATTTATAATTTTGTCTAGCTCTTCCTGTTCTATGATTTTAAAGCACTGTAGGTTATTTAGATTCAGTGGCGTGTTTACTGGATCTGAAGTATAAGGCGGTGCAGAAAGTTTAATATCTCCTATTTTCTGTCTAAAGCCTTCTATTTTATCACTGAAAAAATTCATGAAGTCATCACTACTAATTTGCGGTGGAACGTTTTGTTCCAAAGATGACCGATTATTTGTTAATTTAGCGATGGTGTTAATAAGAATCTAGGATTGTTTTGATTATTTTCTATCAGTTTGCGGAGGTGCTCAGCCCTGGCAGATTTTAAAGCCCTCCTATAGCTGGACATACTGTCTTTGTATGCAATTCGAAAGACTTCTAAATTAGTTTTTTTCCATTTACGTTCCAGGGCACGGGCTGCTGTTTTGAGAGCGCGGGTATGACTATTATACCATGGTGTAGTTTTATTCTCTCTAGCCTTTTTTAGTTTGATGGGTGCCACAGTATTTAGAGTGCTAGTAAAGATGGCATCCATACTGCTGGTTACTACATCAAGGTCATTTGCGTTTGCGGGTGCATTTCGAAGTAGAGAAAGATCAGGTAAGTTATTTATAAATTCATCTTTAGTGGACGGAACAATAGTTCTACTAGGGCGATATATCGGAGCGGATCTGCTAATTTCAGGTAAACACAGCTTATATAGTAAGAGGTAGTGGTCTGTAATATCATCACTTTGTGGTATAATGTCTACATTAGTGACCTCAATTCCATAAGACAGAATTAGATCTAGTGTATGCTTTAGGCGATGAGTTGGACCAATAACATTTTGCTTTATTCCTAGTGAGACCAGCAAGTCCGTAAACGCGAGCCCTAATGTGTCGTTAGCGTCATCTATGTGGATGTTAAAGTCTCCTACAATTAGTATTTTATCAGTTTTAACTAGTAAGTCAGAGATAAAATCAGAAAACTCTTTTAGAAAATTGACATAGGGTCCTGGAGGTCTGTATATGGTGATTAGAGCGAGAGATAACATAGGTTTTTGCATAGTGTTTGGCTCTCTCTGTCATTACCGTGCTGCGCGTATTAGCCTAGTTCCCCGCATTCGTCAGTGGTTAATATAGGAAGTGCTCGGCTATGCAGAGTCCATTATTAATCAGAAGTCTAGTGTACATAGTTTTACGTTAGGAAATTGAATTTACAAACAGTCGGCAAGTACCGGAGAACAGATGCAACACATTGATCAAGTGTAGTTATCGGTCACACTCATGTAAGTCATATTTAACTCGTCAGTTTTGCCTTCATTCATTTTTGATTTCCGTCTTCAACATGATTTATTTACAACACATTTTTAAACATAATAGTTTAACTAACTCATTTCTAATATCTCCTTTTTAATCTTCCCCATGCTGACAGTCAGTGCAGTTTAGTTATTTTGCAAGACAGTTGTATTCAGTAAAAGTCCCTTTAAGTGTTTTATAGCCTTTTATTCAGATTAAAGTGTCATTTAAAGACTTAATCATTTTATTACGAAAGTTGAAATAATTAGTCAAATTATTTTGTAACTGATTTGTTGTTTATATCAAAAAATACAGTAAATATTTCTTAAGGAGGCTAATAATACTGACCTTATTTTTTTTTAATTAACTGCTTTTATTCAAGAAATAAACAATAAGATATACAACTTATTAATGCTTCCAGAATAATAATAATTTTTTTAGGAAACACTGTGAAAGTTTTCAGAAACATTATTTTAAATGAATGGGAGGGCAAAAATAGCAACTCATGTAAACACCTTGATCATATTATTGTCTTATTCAGATTAAGGCAAATCATTAGATTAAAGATAACCATGTAAACATAGACACAAGCCCCAACCCTAGAAAAAAGGAGTTCAGTATTTTGCCTTTTCACATCTGTAAGCTAATGTAATTTCATAATGCAAATCTTAAATTCATGCTAACCAACAAATGATCAAAGGAAATATATTAATGTAATTCAAATATATAAAATATGAATTGATGTTTACTTTAAACTTTAATTATATTCTATTAAAATTATTTTTTAAAAGATTTTGTCAAGTAAAAGATATTTATAGAGTCATCCACCATAATTTTGTGGATCAAAAGTATCGATTCAGGCACCGGTGTCGTTTTGGCATCGGTATCGATTTAGCATCGATATCGAAATAATCCCAAACGATACCCAACCCTAGATCAGACACGAGGGAGGATGAAAATAAGCATTTATTATTATTATTATTTTTTTTTTTATTATTATTAATATTATTATTATAGTTCTAAAATATATATATGTATATTATGTTCTGTTAATGCAAAAAGTTATCAAAATGCTTGCATATTTTTGATGCAGAGATGTATTTTTACAGTCATAATTTTAGTTTTTTATTATAACTTTGCAACTCAAATGCATGGAAATTTGAAATGCATTTCCTCGCAATTGATATGCAAAATTGTTGTTTCATGTATTTCGTTTAATAATGCTTATTTTATGCTTGAATGTAAAAACAAATTTAAATTCTGATGCATGTGAAAATTAGCTTTTTAATTCTCATTTCTTAAATATCAAACTCAGGGCATCCGCTGTGTAAAACATACTGGATAAGTTGGTGGTTCATTTCGCTGTGGCGACCCCTGATTAATAAAGGGACTAAGCCGAAAAGAAAATGAATGAATAAATCTCAAACTCATGTTTACAAATTGATACTTAATAGAAGAACTGATCAATGCTGGTAATTTCAGCGTCCTCAAAGAGAATTGGAATGAGCTTTCATGTGTAACAGGTAAACGACTACATTATTGGTTGTTTTAATGTATTGATTAACATGATACGAAGTTCTAATTATATCTCTAAATACTTACTGCTATTTTTTAAAGAGATTTTAGTTTTTTTACTGTCTTATGATTATTTAATACTTACAGACTCTAGTTTTACTCATGAGAATAAAGTTGACAAGGGTTTATACTCGTGAACTGTCTGCTTCTCATCAAATCAGACTCTCATGCCAGAGGGAAATGGCATTTTCATATTATTTATTCATTTTGCATTAGTCTTGCTGGAAAAATTGTGTTTACAAGCAACAACATTGAAACAACAGGGAAAACAACTTTGAGAGGTTACATTTTATTAACAATGTTATTATATGTTATTTTTTGTAGCAAACGTCTAGTTCATTTACAATTAAATAATCAGAACTCACAATACTCAGAGAGGATACTGTATTCGTATACTATAGTAAGAGAGATTTTATAGGTTTTGATAATGTCAGTATGCATTTACTGACGTTTTTGAGACCGCTATCATTTAAAAGCATCATTAACCTCCTGTACGCAGATACCTCTGTGTACCCGGTATCAGTATACTTCTCAATTCTTTACATTTTAAAGGTCCGTACAGGCCCAATACCCCCTTAAGTGGTTCTGATCTCTCAGTTGGAATAGAATAACTTTTGCATGGACTATGATAGAGACTTTTTTCTTTTTTCCTATGATTACTGACATGTGCAGGAACCAACACAATTAATTACAGCAACCTCGACCACACAGAACCTAAAAGGTACACTTTCAAATTTGAGTTTACAATATATAAAAAAAAGCACCTACTTTGGCGAGGTTTATTATAACACAGACAACATATACAATTATTTTAATCACTTTCAACAATGTTTTGTGAAAATTCAAAGGGTTTTCTTTAAAATGATACCAAACTTTTGCATTTACACCTCTGGATGTGGATTTGGGAAGCTTTGAAATTGGGTAGGCGAAATCCAGGCGGAAAGACCAAAATAGCACTTGAGTTATTTTCTACTGTCCCTTTAAGACATTAAAAAAATCATAATTTATACGTAAAATTGACTGCTATTAACCCTAATCTGAACGCTCTGTTTGAGTGGGCGTGCCAAAAGTATGGGGACACTGTGGTCATAAAGGGATGGACATGGTCAGCAACAATACTCGGGCAGGTTGTGGTGTTGACACAATGCTCAGTTGGTACTAATGAGCCCAAAGTGTGCCAAGAAAATCTCCCCCACTCCATTACACCACCACCAGCCTGAACCGCTGATACAAGGCAGGATGGATGCATGCTTTCATGTTGTTGATGCCAAATTCTGACCCGACCATCCAAACGTGGCAGCAGAAATGGAGACTCATCAGACCAGGCAACATTTTATTGCCATTATTGTCCAGTTTTGGTGAGCCTGTGTGAATTGTAGCCTCAGTTTCCTGTTCTTGACAGGAGTGGCACCCGGTGTGGTCTTCTGCTGCTGTAGCCCATCCGCCTCAAGGTTGGGCATGTTGTGTGTTCAGAGATGCTCTTCTGCAGACCTCGGTAGTAACGAGTGCTTATTTGAGTTACTGTTGCCTTTCTATCAGCTGGAACCAGTCTGGCCATTCTCCTCTGACCTCTGGCATTTGCGTCCACAGAACTGCCGCTCACTGGATATTACCTCTTTTTCAGACCATTCTCTGTAAACCCTAGAGATGGTTGTGCGTGAAAATCCCAGTAGATCAGCAGTTTATGAAATACTCAGAGCAGCCCGTCTGGCACCAACAACCATGCCATGTTCAAAGTTACTTAAATCCCCTTTCTTCCCCATTCTGATGCTCGCTTTGAACTGCAGCAGATCGTCTTGATCATGTCTACATGCCTAAATGCATTGAGCTGCTGCCGTTTGATCAGCTGATTCGAAATTTGCATTAACGGGCAGATGGACCGGTGTACCTAATAAAGTGGCCGGTGAGTGTGTTTATTTAAATAAGCCTAATATAAAGTCAGATCAGAGTCTGATGCACGAGGGAGGATGGATAAAAGGTTTTATTATTATAATAATTGTTATTATCGTTCTATAATAATATATATGTATATTATGTTCTGTTAATGCAAAAAAAAGTTATCAACTGTAGACTCACTGCTCTGATTAGCTGACAGTTTTGCATATTAACAGAGGTAAACAGGCAGCGCAGTAAAAATGGGTGTGGTTCTTCTGTGGATGTGGGGCTTATCTATTACATCTATTATTATCAGAACATTCCAGAATCTGCTGTTTTGTAATTATAATTTTTTATCATGCATTTTTAAATATTTTTTTATTTCATACATTTTTTATTGCATTTTTTATGTTTTACCACCATAACTACAAATAAAATCCTGTCTCACTAAAATTGTTGCAAGAAGCTCTTTGAGGAATATCTAGTTTCCAGATTCTGGATTCAGAAAATCAGAGCATCAGCTTGGAGTGTGCTGGCCCTTTAAGGTCCTAACTCACAGATTTAGAAGACAGTCTTAATAATAAGGTTTACTAAATTTTTTAGTGCTAAAATTAGCTCCTAAAATGGGTGTTTTCAGCAGTCTGCCTTCACCACAATAAGCCTTTAAAGTCTGTATAAACCAGTTCCTAGAGAACAGAATATTAAATGAGAAAACAGTGGGCGTGGCTTGTTTTTTCTTCTGTGAGCTGATTGGATATAGTGAAGTAGGCATATAATTCAGAAAGATGAAGAAAAGGGTTTAGGGAGAGTTATTACAACCTGACAGACTCCTCCTGCTCACCATTTCTATTTGTTGTCAAAACTGACAGCTGGAGGGGTGTGGCTAGCATACTTAACCACTCCCCTCCAGCTGTCAGTTTTGACAACAATACGTCAGACAGACCCTAATCTGAGAATTTAACTGAAAACAAACAGGAAGTGCATTTTCAGATTCAGTTAAAGATTACAAGTGCTAACCAGTAACTATTTATTTTTTCTTAATGAGATGCGCAGATGAAGTGTTCACCACAAAACTAGCAATGTGAGCTAACAAAATCCATATGGTTAGTTTTGCTTTCATACTTTAATATTGCCATTATAATGGCGGTATTCTCATACTGTCAGAAAAAATGTTTCTATATATATACTGTATATACACATACACATGGTTTCCGCTACATTTACTCTTCCATGGCGGGGCGCCACACCAAAATTCATCCCGCCACGGCTACTTTACAGCTACATCATTCAAAACGTTCAGTCTTTTTTTTTTTAATAGCGGGTTATAAAACATATTAAAAGGTAAGTGAATTATAACAGCGCAAACTTTTCTGTAATCGTAGAAGTGCTGTGCGTTATTTGTTTAACCCTTTAAGGCGACATGCTGAGTGACTGACTGGTGCGTGTCGCGGGAGGCCAGCAAACAACGTAGCTTTCAGTTATGACGAACACAGTTTCCATAATTATACTTTATTTACAGATAAAGGTCTGTGGCTCTGCATACAATCACTTTATCTTGCTGGAGTTTATAGCCGTTTCACTTTACTTCAGCATGCATTAATGCCACTCTGTAGGTTTATTGGAACATTCATAAATATTCCTAGCAAGTTTAATAAATGTTGGAGACATACTCGTTACATAAACATGCTAAATCCCACTTCAGCAGCGTTTGAGAACGCACAAGAAGAGCTGCACTTGAGCAGTGTGTATTTGAGGGTGTGCAAGAAGTTTTGTGTACGAACAGAGGAAGTCAGCGCGCAAGCAAAGAGATTGACATGCTCTTATTACATAAATGCGATCTCGACTTCTAATACTGCACTCACAACATTTGTCATTGAAATAACGCCACAGATAGTTGGTAGATCTGTGTAAAAGGCTCAACAGAGTCTGCCGCCACAGCTGGAAAAAATCCAAGAGGAAACTGTGTGTGTGTGTGTGTGTGTAAATATATATATATATATATATATATATATATATATATATATATATATATATATGGTCACACTTTACAACAAGGCTCATTAGTTAATGTTATTTAATGCATTTACTAACATGAACAAACAATGAACAATACATTTACTACAGTACTTGTTCATGTTAGTTAATGAAAATACAGTTGTTCATTGTTGGTTCATGTTAACTCACGGTGCATTAACATGTTAACAAGCATGGACTTGGATGTTAATAAAGCATTAGTAAATGTTAAATGTATCATTAATAAATGCTGTACAAATGTTGTTCATGATTAGTCCACGTTAGTAAATGCATTAACTAATGAACCTTATAGTAAAGTATTGTAAAGTGTTACCATATATATATATATATATATAGTAGTCAACATTTGAAGTGGATCGTAGGCCCACACGTAATCTGTGCATGCAGAAATCAGCAGAATTCCAAAGATTTTTAGCCCATCATTAAATCTGTTTCATTATGTAAATGTATATCAGTTTTATATCAATTTTAGTGATATTTTGAATAATATGCAAATCTTTATATGATTTATTTACAATACAGTTTGTAAATTCTTTAGTCTTTTAGTAGATCTATTATATGAGAGAAGGGTGTCACGGTGGCGCAATGAGTAGCACGATCGC
>NC_079443.1:52781198-52786198 GCF_903798145.1 Danio aesculapii | reverse complement strand
GCCTTAATCCTTCATAGCATAGATTCGACAAGGTACTGGAAATATTCCTCAGAGATTTTGATCCATGTTGGTACTAATAGGCCCAAAGTGTGCCAAGAAAATATCCCCCACACCATTACACCACCACCACCAGCCTGAACCGTTGATACAAGGCAGGATGGATCCATGCTTTCATGTTGTTGATGCCAAATTCTGACCCGACCATCTGAATGTGGCAGCAGAAATGGAGACTCATCAGACCAGGCAACGTTTCTCCAATCTTCTAGTGTCCAGTTTTGGTGCGCCTGTGTGAATTGTAGCCTCAGTTTCCTGTTCTTAGCTGACAGGAGTGGCACCCGGTGTGGTCTTCTGCTGCTGTAGCCCATCCGCCTCAAGGTTGGACGTGTTGTGTGTTCAGAGATGCTCTTCTGCAGACCTCGGTTGTACAAGTGCTTATTTGAGTTACTGTTGCCTTTCTATCAGCTGGAACCAGTCTGGCCATTCTCCTCTGACCTCTGGCATCAACAAGACATTTGCGCCCACAGAACTGCCGCTCACTGGATATTTCCTCTCTTTCAGACCATTCTCTGTAAACCCTAGAGATGGTTGTGCGTGAAAATCCCAGTAGATCAGCAGTTTCTAAAAATACTCAGACCAGCCCGTCTGGCACCAACAACCATGCCACGTTCAAAGTCACTTAAATCCCCTTTCTTCCCCATTCTGATGCTCAGTTTGAACTGCAGTAGATCGTCTTGACCATGTCTACATGCCTTAATGCAGTAATGAGTTGCTGCCATGTGATTGGCTGATTAGACATTTGCGTTAACGAGCAGTTGGACAGGTGTACATAAAGTGCATTTTACAATATGTTTGTTATCTGTAGAGTTGTTGACATTCATGTTTTTAAACCACACTGTAGTAAATTACATTATAGTTTTTTCTATAAGTGACCATGTGGGATGCTATTGAATTATATCCATAATTGATGTTCAGTCAGAATGCTGTAAATTTAATGAGTTTTCAATTAAATTATGAATGTTTTGCATATCTTGCTGCCTGCAGCACCTTCAGCAAACCTTCAAAGCTGCATATATATATATATATATATATATATATATATATATATATATATATATATATATATATATATATATATATATATATATATATAAATACAGATAACACAAACACACTTTAAAATAATTATACAGGAATGATGCATGAAAAGAATTGACTTCATACTGTATAAACACGCAGGAACAAAAATGAGACTGCAATTTTGTGTTATTTTATGCACAGAGAGCATATTAAGTATAAGTGTCTATTTTAATGTCTCAAATAATAGTTATACTTTATTTTAAGCTGTCCTTATCACAGTTTAACTATTGATTTAACTACTACATTAGTTATTCATTCATTCATTCATTTTCTTTTCAGCTTAGTCCCTTTATTAATCCGGGGTCGCCATATCGAATGAACCGGCAACTTATCCAGCATATGTTTTACGCAGCAGACGCCCTTCCAGCTGCAACCCAACATTGGGAAACACCCATACAGTTACATTCACACACATACCATCGGCCAATTTAGTTCATCAATTCCCCTATAGCGCATGTGTTTGGACTGTGCGGGAAACCGGAGCACCCGGAGAAAACCCACACTGGCAGAACATACAAACTCCACACAGAAATGCCAACTGATCCAGTCGGAACTCAAACCAGCGGCCTTCTTGCTGTGAGCCGACAGTGCTAACCACTGAGCCACTGTGTCGCCCGTAATGTATTTATTATGTGCTTAGGGTTAGAGGGTGGGTTCGATTTTGTGTTTGTTGCATGTAATGTAGTGTAATTACAGCAAAAACATGGGCATCTTAAAGAGGACCTAATATCAGGGTACGAAATTAAACATTGACGATTTGGGGGAGGGTGTTTATGTTATACATTTCAGGTTTTTCGGTTATGTTTGATTAAATTAGAACTACATCTAATTTATAAATTAATCTTGTGTTTTCAGTGGCTTGAGGGATATTGAGTGGTTCTCTGTGACATTAAATAAACGGCAACAGGTTTGCATTTCTGCACCTGGATGCAGGATGACCATGAAGGCCCTGTTTACACTAATATGTTTTAGTTTTAAAGCGCATACGTTTTGCTACGGTTCCTCCATCCGTCCACACTACACCGGAGCTTTCGAGCGCTGAAAACTGTAAAGAGGCTGTTTTCATTCTAAAACACTGCTGCTCCAGCCTGATCTCACGAGAAAACGTAAGTATTTTACATTTTGTCACTTTAGTGGCTAATTCGTACGAGTTCAGTCGTACGAAATTGTACTATTTTAAAAAGGAGGCGTGGCACCTAACCCCACCCCTAAACCCAACCGTCATTGGAGAATGAGCAAATCGTACTATATTGTACGAATTAGATCGTACGAATTGGTATGAATTAGCCACTAAATCAAAAAGTTACGAATTGCCATGAGATTGTGTTGCAGATTGTGTTGGCTGCTCCGTCTTAGTCAGGATGGGGGAAAATGGAGACATCTGAAAACGGAGGCATGGCTGCAGACGTTCGCCGGTCTGATTAGGGCTTTTTCCTCAATTTTAAGTATGACTCGAGTACATAAATTCGATCACATTTAACAATAAGGTTCTATTAATGTTAGTTAATACATTTACCAACTATGAACAATGCAGAATTTGTTCATGTAATGAAAATACAGTTGTTCATGTCAACTCACAGTGCATGAACTTAACAGTTAATAATGCATTAGTAAATGTTGAACTACAAATGCTGAACTAGAACTGTTCATAATTAGCTCATGTTGGTGAATATCCTACATTAACTAATGAAACCTTATTGTAAAGTGTGACTATAAATCCTTTAATGCAGTGACGCACAAAAAGCATATTAAGCATCATTGTCACAGCTTAAATATTGATTTAACTACTGAGTATTATTAATTACATGTATATTTATTGGTTAGCTTTAGGGTTAAAAAATGTAAAGATAAAACAACTGCTTTCAAATTATTAAATAGTTCTAATGCAAGCTCTGTGGAAAATGCAATGCAATGCAAAGACATTCAGACATGTTTAAGTATGACTCAAGGACATATAAATTCTTCAGTGCATGCACTTGTATTTGATTTAATAAATATGATTCATTTTATATGCATTCACCTTCATCATCATCATCATCATCATCATCATATGGCAGTGTTTTGTTGCTCCCCTCCCACATTTGTGGGCAGTAGCTTTCGTGATTTCCGAGTCATCACCATCATCATCACCATCGCGTTATTCGGAGAAATGGTCGCCCGAAGAGCATCATCCGACAGTCCGCTCCGGTGAACATGTAAAAACAGCAGCAACACGAGATTCCCAACACAAGATTTCCAGATGAGATGCTGCTTTTGCTCTGCGATCCACGCGGGTAAGATCATCCACATCTGCTGCGGTGTTAAAACAATGCTCTGGACTTGCATTTGACATCGATCGATTGCGTGAAGTTATCAGTAAACTCATCGCCGTGTTAGAGCTCGGAGGAGCGAATTCATTTATTAGCGTCGGGTTGTTTATGCTGATTATTCATCATTTGTGGATCGCGAATATGATGTATGTGATACTGAAATTCGCAAGACAGTGAATGTGTCATCCGTGTGTTCATTCTGTATGTGTGTGTGTGTGTGTGTGTGAATAAAAACACTAGATTAAATTAAATGTATTACACTATATTTAGCCTATAGCTTATCATAGGTTTACAACACTTATTATCGAGTAGTTTTAACTGAAGTAAACAGATAACCTTATACCTACTGTAGTAGCCTATGCTTTGACTTTACTAGTAATCTGTGGTGTAGAAAACTTGGGTAATCAATTTATATTAGCCTAATATATGCTAGGTGTTGTATTACCATATCAGCTATTGATATTTTTTTCCGAGTACTTTAGTATGGTTAAAAAACACTTTTATTATGTTTATTATATTTTAACAATGTTAAACTTTTACCCCCAGTTCCAAGCGGATGTACATAGATTGACGCGGATGACACTGAACATTTTGTCTGTGTGCGCGCGCGTAAAAAACCCGCATGAATAAAGACGCTATATATAGCTTTTTATAGATTTACAACACTTTGATATAGAGTATATTGTTGTTTTAACTTAATTGAACTGATAACCTAATACATTACTGTAGTAAAACCAAACGTAGCTATATTACAGATCTGTGGTATGGTTGTAGATAAAGTGTAATTGGTTAATATTAGCCTAATGTATGCTAGTTGTTGTATTATCAAGACGACTATAGAACGACAACGGATTTTTTTGTTGACGTTTAAATTATCCCCCAGTTCAAAGCGGGCTAGTCAATGTACACAGATTGACGCGGATAAAACTATTGTGTGGACATTTGTGTGGGTTTTATATATATATATATATATATATATATATATATATATATATATATATATATATATATATATATATATATATATATATATATATAAATGATGAGATATTAAAACTATTATGATTAGAAATGTGTTGAAATAATCTCCTCTCCAGTAAACAGAAATTGGGAAAAAAATAAACAAGGAGCTAATAATTCAGGTGGGCTAATAATTCTGACTTCAGTTTATATGGCTTATTATAGGTTTACATTTTGTTATTGAGTATACTGTTGTTTTAACTAAAGTGAACTGATAACCTAATACATACTGTAGTAATCTTTTGGTTTTACTATAGTAATCTGTGGTGTGTGGTTGTAGAAAACGGGTAATTTGTTTATATTAGCCTACAGTATGCTAGTTGTTGTATTATCTTGGCGACTAATGGATAATTATGACAATGGACTTTTTTGAGTCCTTTAGTATGGTTAAAAACACACTGTTTACCATAGTTTTTTTTTTTTCAAGTGATGATATTTTAACAACGTTCAACATTTTCCCCAGTTTAAAGCAGACTAGTTAATGTGTATGTTCACACGGATGAAACAATTGTCTGGACATGTTGTGCGTGTGTG
>NC_079443.1:52671198-52776198 GCF_903798145.1 Danio aesculapii | reverse complement strand
CATAACCGCTGTTTGTGCACTTATGCAGATTAATATCAAAACATTTGCTTTATTTCTCGTCTCCTCACTACAGTTGGCTGTTAAAATCAAATACTAGAGCAACAATGCAAACGAAAACACCCTGGTTTATTGTGGTAAATTAACATTATGATAAATAAATTGGGGCAACACGGTGGCTTAGTAGTTAGAACTGTCGCTTCACAGTAAGAAGGTCGCTGGTTTGATTCCCAGCTGGCTCAGTTGGTGTTTCTGTGTGGAGTTTGCATGTTCTCCCCATGTTGGCGTGGGTTTCCTCTGGGTTCTCCGGTTTCCCCCACAGTCCAAACAAATGCGCTATAGGGGAACTAATGAACTATACTGTAGTATGTGTGTGTGAATGCCTATAGGTGTTTCGCAGTACTGGGTTGCAGCTGGAAGGACATCCCGTGTATAAAACATATGGTAGATAAGTTGGCGGTTCATTCCACTGTGGCTACCCCTGATGAATAAACAGTAATTTATACTACATACTTTACTGTTTTTTTGTAATCCATACTATAGTAAAGTACTTGAATTCATCTCTTAGTTGCCATGTAATACAACAATTATAATAATATAAACCAATAACCAAATACAAGAGCAAAAATGCAAAGGAAAACACCCTGGTTTATTGTGTTAAATTAACATTATGATAAATAAATTGGGGCAACACGGTGGCTTAGTGGTTGGAGCTGTCGCCTCACAGTAAGAAGGTCGCTGGTTTGATTCCCAGCTGGCTCAGTTGGCGTTTCTGTGTGGAGTTTGCATGTTCTCCCCGTGTTGGTGTGGGTTTCTTCCGGGTGCTGCGGTTTCCCCCACATTCCAAACACATGCGCTATAGGGGAATTGATGAACTAAATTGGCCGTAGTGTGCGAGTGTGTGTGGGTGTTTCCCAGTACTGGGTTGCAACTGGAAGGGCATATGCTGGATAAGTTGGCGGTTCATTCCACTGGGGCTACCCCTGGTGAATAAAGGGACTAAGCCGAAGCAAAATGAATGAACGGACTGTATTGACAATAAACGATCACATTTGAGCATGCAACTTGCCAATTCATATCGGAAAATAAAACATTTTATTGCATGCATGTAAATTTACCCTCATAACTGCTGTTTTCTCCCACATGAAATAATATACTATAGTAATTTATACTAAATACTTTTTCTGTTTTTTAATCCATACCATAGTAAAGTACTTGAATTAATCTCTTAGTTGCCATGTAATACTATAACTATAATAATATAAACCAATAACCCAATAGTATACAAGGTTTACCACAAGAATATGTATTATAAAACAACACACCACAGTTTATTCCAGTAAAAACTAAAGTATACTACAATATTTATTACAGTTTATCAGTGAATACTACAGTATGCTGGAGCATTCATTAACAAACATGCTGTAAATAACTTTAGTAAGTACACTTTACTGTATATGGTACAGAAACACTATAGTATTCATGATATAAAGAACTGTATTTTCTCAGTAACACACCCCTTAAAAGAAAATCCATGGTTTCTGTAATTACAGGATAGTAACGTTCATGTGCATTTAACTTATTTATTTTCCTTCAGCTTATATATCAGGGGTCGCCACAGCAGAATGAACCGCCAACTATTCGGGTATGTAGCGAGGAAAATAAAAGGTGCCGTTGACTTGAAATTTTGCCTAGATATTGGTAACAACCAAAGAAACCCATATATGCAGAGAAAACACATCTAATTAGTGTACAAATTGTGTAAACAAATGAAATGATACAAGAAAAAAGTATTGAACACATGAAGAAAGGAAGGTGTAGTTCTGCAGTGAAAGCCCAGACAGTAGCTGAAATCTCTCAGTCGTTCTTCAGCAACCCTCTGCCCTTCCTCAGTGTAAATGAAGATCAGCTGCTTCAGTCCAACATCTACATCAGCAGGAGGATGAAGATGAAACCAGGGTGGACATTTCAGCAAGACAATGATCCAAAACACAGACAAGGAGACTCTCAGATGCTTTCAGAGAAAGAAAATCAAGATGTAGAATGGCCCATCCAATCCCCTGATGCGAATCCAATAAAAAACTCAAATTAAAGCTCAGATTTGATAGACAAGACCCACAGAATTATGAAGATTTATACCCTCTGTTAAAGTCTGTGAGAAACTCACCCCTGAGCAATGCATGAAACTTCATTCTCCACATGAGAGGCTTCTTTAAGCAGCCATCATTAAAAAAGCCTTCTATATAAAGCTTTAAATACATTTCAGTAGTTCATTTTTATCACACAGAACTCATTTTTCAGATTTGCTTGTTTTGTTTTATTTCTATGCTTGTATTGTTTGGGTTTTTACCAAAATCTGGTTCAATTCCATGTCAGCAGCTCCTTTAGAGACATTATTCCCAGGTAAAAGCATGTCAATGTGTTCAATACTTATGTTCCCTGAGTGTATGTTTTACACAGTGGATGCCCTTCCAGTTGCAACCCTGAACTGGGAAAGCGTTTAACTTATAAAAACAATATTTCCAATTTGACTCAAACACACCATTAGTTCCACTCAGCGATGAAGCTCTTAGGCAGCAATATATAGTCAAGACATATTTTAATAACATACTTCAGACCAGAAATTTAATGACATAAGTGCTGTAGCATTTGCAGCATTAGCTTAATGCTCTTGTTTTAAGCCGGTCAGGCTAATGTGTTGCACATTCGAGACTAAATAAGCAATGCTTCTAATATAAAAACAACCATTATGAGCACTACAGTTTCTTGATCTTCATTTTGATGAAACTATGCGTTCGGTTTTCCTCATAACCTTTAATTTTACTAAGTCAGAAGAGTAGCATTTGAGCAATTCCAGCGTTATTGATGTGACATTTGCAGTAAAACCTCAAAAACATACATTTACAGAGAACGTACGTTCGCATTACATTGAAATGTCTGTTTATATTTTTCAAAATGACTAACCGCAGAGTTATGGGATCAGAAAAAGATCAATCTGTAAACCTTCTTTATATTTTAAGTTATGGAAATAAACATGCGTTATGGAAAGTCTGCGAGTTTACAGTAGACAACATACTTTGTAGAAATCCTGTGAATTAAATTGCAACCCAAAAGAAATAATGCTAATCTAAAGGTAGGCATGGGCCGGTATAAGATTCTGATGGTATGATAACCTTGGATAAAAATATCACAGTTTCACGGTGTTGTGATTACTGCTTTAAAATGGGTTCTTTTTAAATGTCTGTGTACAAAAACTAAAACTCTTCCCCCTTTGAACACAATATATTTTATTTTGAGAAACATTTAAAATATATATATATATATATATATATATATATATATATATATATATATATATATATATATATATAATTTATTTTATTTTCTGGGTTTTCACTTTTATTGGATAAGACCGTAGAGAGAAATGACAGGAAAGTGTGGGGAGCGGAGAGAGGGGAATGATCAGCATAGGAAATCAAGACAGGAATTGAACGCGGGTCACCGTGAGCACCGGAGTGCGTGTGTCTACCCCATTGGCACCGACAACACTTAAGATATTTTGACATGTCAACATGTCAGGCTAAATAATTCAAATGAATCATTGACTTCTGCTGTCTTCATTTGTTTCAAAAACACTGATTTCTTTACAATTTAAAACCGCATCTTTGGACATATTTTCTGCTGGAGATATACTGTTATCCAAAAAAAAAAAAACAAATGCAAATATAAAATCTTACACATACCTTAGGAACGGTATTGCAGAAAATGTTGACTGTTTTAAAACCTTGACTTTTCCAAACCGCGGTATAACTTAAAAAAGGTTATCATCCCATGCCTATCTAAAGGATAAGAGTTGGCTCTCTATACTACCTGACAAAAGTCTTGTCGCCTCTCCAAGTTTTAGGAACAGCAAATAATAACTTGACTTCTAGTTGATCATTTGGTATCAGAAGTGGCTTATATGAAAGGCAAAGGACTCTAGATTACACTTATTAGACCACAATAAAATATGATCATGTCTTGATTTTTAATTATTTCATTAGGACAGTAAGGTCTGAACCTTCAATAATGTCCAGTATAGAATATGTGGTCATGCTGCAGTGGAAACAGAATGAATATTGTATCTGACTCCATCATGAGCTTGGAGGACTGCATCCATACATCTCTGCAATGACTCAAATCACTGATTAATAAAGTCATCTGGAATGGCAAAGAAAGCCTTCTTGCAGGACTCCCAGAGTTCATCAAGATTCTTTATGTTCAACTTCAATGCCTCCTCCTTCATCTTACCCCAGACATGCTCAATAATGTTCATGTCTGGTGACTGGGCTGGCCAATCCTGGAGCACCTTGACCTTCTTTGCTTTCAGGAGCTTTGATGTGGAGGCTGAAGTATGAGAAGGAGCGCTATCCTGCTGGAGAATTTGCCCTCTCCTGTGGTTTGTAATGTAATGGGCAGCACAAATGTCTTGATACCTCAGGCTGTTGATGTTGATCATCCACTCTGCAGATCTCTCACACGCCCCAATACTGAATAGAACCCCAAACCACGATTTCTCCTTCACCAAACTTGACTGATTTCTGTGAGAATCTTGGGTCCATGCAGGTTCCAGTAGGTCTTCTGCAGTATTTGTGATGATTGAGATGCAGTTCAACAGATGATTCATGGGAAAAGTCCACCTTCTGCCACTTTTCCAAATGATCAACTAGATTTACTTGGTAAATCAAATATAATTGTGTGAAAACATTGACAGAGACATTTCTGAGTATTTTACAGTACTGTAAAAGTTGCTTTTTTGGTGAACTTTTTCATGGCAAGGTTGACATTTGCGTGGAATTGCTCATTTCTAGCTTTTTCCATGCGTTACACAGATGTCATCCTGCATATGGCTTGTTTTGGCTTTAGTGCATGTACACCAGTTTGCCTGCAGTTATATCTGTGTGTCTTCAGCAATATGAGATGGACAAGTCTCGACACCGTTTTGAGCATCTGCTTCTGCTTCAGGACTCACGTTTTACATTGTGCATCAAGTGGCGACAGCTTTTTGTTTGCATAAGAGGGTTGCAAAAAGTTGCTTAAATCCAATAAATGTCTGAATGCAAATCAAATTAAAGCCTTTAGTACGGCATACAATCTGTTTATGTTGACAACATTTAATAGTTGAAAATTTGTTTTGAAATTTTGCAGTTTTTTATGTTTAATTGTACTTTTAGCATTTGTGTTAAAGATAATGGGCTCTATTTTAATGATCTAGGCGCAAAGTCTAAAGCACATGGCGCAAAAGCATTAAGGTCATGTCTGGATCTGCTTTTGCTATATTAAGGATGGATAAATATGCTCTGCGCCCCGGCGCATGGTCTAACAGGGTTGTGCTTATTCTCTTAATGAGTTCTGGGTCTGTTTGGAGCATAACGAGCATTAAACCAAACAGAGTCTCATCTCTCATTCCCTTTAAGAGTCAGTTGCGTCGCTCCATGGCGCATTTGCTATTTACATGGCGGACTTTAAGTGTAAAAACTGAATGCTTCACTAGCGAGAAAACAGTTAAACAGAGCATCTGCAGCGCGAAGATAAAGAACGAGCCTCCTCCATTCAGCCTCTTTACTTTCTCTTTACTTTAACTCTTTACTTTACTCCTTTACTTTGGTGGAGTGAGGAAACGGTGGAAACTCACTCCACTGAACACATCCATTAGCCTACATATTTAATTTCCTTTGTTAAGCACAAAGATTTGTTTCAAATCTATTTCTAAATTCAGCTCTAATTTCCAGCAAAGGAATAAATGAACAATAATAATGAAGTGTGGTCAAAAAACTGAGTTATATCCAAACACACGTCCTGTTCTTATGCTCCATATGGTGATGCAGACGTCTCCAAAACCCCACAGCTGGACAAATCTAAACTAGTTTTTATTAAAACAAATATAAATATGCAGATAATAAATAATACTAATGATAATTATAACATTATACAGATGCAGATTATCATGAATAAACTGAAAAAGCCCCCCGAGATGAGGCATGAAGGCAGTGGTTTTTATATTTATAGAACATAATAATTTTAATCCTTTAATTTTTTTCATCTGTAAAGATATTTGTGTATTGCTGTACATCCTGTGTGTATTAAGCATTGTGCGAGTGTTTGAACCCACAGGCGCGTAACTAACTAGACTTTAGAGCAGCTGTTTGATGGTTTATTACGCTGTTGGTCTATTTCAGTTCTTCAAAATAGCAGCGTGCCAATGATGTGCCTTAACACACCTCCTTTTCAAACCAGCACAAATGGATTTGCTATTTAAACAACGTGGTGCAAAACGTGAAAATTAGGGTTGCGCTGGTTTGAAAATGGCAACAAATCATGCCAAACACGTCTTACGCCTGCCTTATTGCGTCGGGTGTATGATAGGGCCCAATGAGTTTAAGCATTATAAAATAAGTGCACTGTAAAATGCAGAGGTCCATTCAACTCATTCCCTTTGTCCCAACACAAATGGATCAAGTTAACCATTTTAAGTGGGTTAAACATAAAACAATTAAGTTGTCCCAATAAAATCTCAAGAATTGTGTGGTTTCAGCACATTTTAAATAAGCTGTCTGAACAAGCTAATAATATTTATGAGTGTGTATTACAGCTTTATTTTATTTTTGAACATTAAAAGGTTTGTTTTTTCACATCAATAAATTGCTTCTGTCATGCCTAATTTTATAAAGACATACACTGAAGTGCTTGATATACACTCAGAGGCTATAAGCCTCGAAGGCTCTCCTGTAATACTTTGTTCTTTTTCAGGTTTATTTATTGCAATAATATATTTGTTGACTTTTTAATATCAAGCTTTGACCCTAAAATACTTACTAATAGTCATTTTAAATCTTTAAACTTTGCTGCATATTTTTCAAACCAAGTATTTCAATTAGAATTTCCTATACATTTAATTTAGTCGCTCAGGGATGTCTTAAAATTTAGATTTAAACCTAATCCACAGTGTATTGCACCTGTCTTTTAATGAATTGAAATATCTGAAACATTACTGTATACTTTATGCACATTACTTTATGCACATCAATACATAATGACAGTCATGCTTGATTTTAATAAAGATTTTCACTTAAATAATGTAAAAACAGCTGAAGATTATATAAATTATAGTATTATTAGCAATTATTATTCATTTTTAAATATTTCCAAAATTTTTAACAGAGCAAGAACATTTTCTCACAATATTTCCTATTATACTTTCCTTCTGCACAATATTTCTTTTACTTTTGCTGGAAATTATTTTCTTATTTTCTTATTTTCTTTCATTATTTATACAGTCCACTGACTTTCCTAAATAACCTAACTTGTCAATTAACCTAAAGTACTTTTTAATACTAATATTAATCCTAATATTGATATTAAATACTAATTTAATACTAGTATTTTAATACTAATCACTCAGGGGTGTGTTTCCCAAACAATGACGTAACTCGCAGCTGAACTATCATAGTACGATGCATCGTTTTGGAAAAGAATGATGTAGTGACGAGTGGTTCCCAAATCCCGCAGTTTCTCTGTCGCAGATCCATGTTAGTTTTAACGTAAAATGCCCATAATGACGCTCTAAACGGGGTGGAATAACAACTTTAGAGAAGAACCTTGTAATTTCTATGTGCAAATTATATTGCTTTACACAAACACACATTTAAGAAAAAAATCCAATATTAGTTTTGGTAAAAACATGCAGTCGCTTTCCATATTAATTGAAATATATGTAAATGGCACATATAGAGCCTGTGTTTCCTTATATAATGGAGATACAAATATTATAGAGAACATTAAATATTCTATTCTAAAACATGAAATCACTTACAAAAGCTAACACTTATTCTAATCTCATATATAAATCATATAAATAAATAAATGAGGCTGATTATTACGAAATGAAATTTAATATTTATTATTTATTAGGAAATGAAAAAGTCCTATTTTAATAATAAAATTGATGATGATGATGATGATGATGATGATGATGATTATAAATAGGATATTGTTTATTTATTTTTAGTTATTTTTTTTAAAGTCTACTTTTACAATTTGACACTTGCAAACCACTGCAGAAATGTTATAACCAACAGGCCCCTGTCATATACAGTACAGATACTTAATAAATAACCTACTATAAATTAAAAGCATTAACGTATGCTGTGTTTTTTGTTTTCACAAGCTTTGGAGACGTAATGTAAATTCCACTTTTAAATAATAGCTCACCTATAGCTTTCGTCATGAGGCTGTGTTCAAAATGACATCAATGTTTTTATAGTGCACTGTGAAGGGAGCGCAATTGTAAACTTGAAGATCGCTGAAACTGAACTGTAAAATACTTTGAAAGCAAATTACACCTAAGAGAGATGACTTTAATGCTTTTATTTTTTATAATTCACTAAAGAAAGCCACTAAGTTTTAGCTGGTGCGCCTACATTTTTAAAGATAGGAGCACCAGTGCTACCAAGCAAAAATGTTAATTTCGAGCCCTGTAATGTATAGTAAATATAGTTAAAATATTGTGAACAGCTGAAAAAAAGGTTATTTTTTATTGTTTGTATATGCTTTGGTAGTGGGGGGTCGCGAGTTCTTGACGATCTTACATTGGGGGTCGTTGGTTTAAAAGTTTGAGAACCACTGTTCTAAAGGAATAGGGCATAGGGGGGTAACTGGGGAATAGAACACAGCCAGGAACTACAGCTCCAGATGTGTTGTTGCAAGCATACAAGTTTGCCACCCAGTTTGCGAATGTTCGTTGGAACGATGGATTTGAGAAACGTCAAATCAACAAACTATGTTTGTAACGACGAAACTCACGACCTTAATTGACTAACGATGGTTTTCGGAAACGCACCCCAGAATGATTTTTTTATTTAAATGCTAATAATGACATTTTTTGCTGTCATATTTTGACATTTTAATACATTAAAAAAAAGAATAAAAGATTTGGCTTAGATTAATCTCACATAAGCATCTCCAAGTATCCATAATAAAAGTTTGTTTTGACTTAATTTGTGTGTATTTTTTATTTATCATGTTTTATTAAATGTTTTTGCATAATTATTTAAGTGTGTGTGTGTGTGTGTGTGTGCGTGTGTGCGCGTGCGTGTGCATGCGTGTGCGTGCGTGCGTGCGTGCGTGCGTGTGTGCGTGTGTGTGTGTGTGTGTGTGTGTGTATAATTTGTATCATATACATACATTTTCTATCTAAATATAAATATTTTCTCATATATGCATGCATGAGTGTATATAATAATAAATAAATTCAATTCACCTTTATTTGTATAGCGCTTTTACAATGTAGATTGTGTCAAAGCAGCTTCACATAGAAGATCATAGTAAATTGAAACAGTGTAGTTCAGTTTTCAGTGTTTGTTCAGTTCAGATTAGTTCAGTTCAAAGTGTTTTAATATTCACTGCTGAGAGTCCAAACACTGAAGAGTAATCCATCGATGCACAGCTCTACAAGTCCTGAGCTATGCAGGCCAGTGGCGAGGAAAAAAAAAAACTTCACCGATAGGCGAAAGTGAAGAAAAAAAAAAAAAGCTCAGGAGAAACCTGGCTCAGTTATATACGCAGTACACCCACATATGTTATGTCCAAACAAACTTTTATTTTGGATGCGATTAATCTTTGCTCAGCACTAACTTGTAAATGTAATTGGATGCAGGCACTGAAATTAAACGTCTTATCTTTGCATTTATTGTTGGCTTAACATACCAGACTGATATTGTCCACTAATTAACATTTGTTTTACTCTCTCTCTCTCTCTCTTCAGATGACAGCAAACACATCAGCTCAGCCTCCATCAATCATCATAAACATGCATATGTGGATATTGGCCGTATCGTCGTTGGCCACGTTTTTCAGCTTAACTGAGATGTTCGACATCTACGGGGATATCTGTGGTGGCTTGTGCGTCTGCGAGGAACGAGACGGCATTTTTACAGCCGGCTGTGAAAACAGAGGAATTAACAGTCTGTCAGAGGTAACACCTTTACACTTCACTGCATATCATCTCCTGCTCACAGGGAATCTGCTGAAGAAAGTCTCGCTCAACGATTTCCTTCATTACGAGGGACTCACTATTTTACATCTAGGCAACAATGATATATGCGAGATCGAAGCGGGCGCCTTTAACGGACTCCAGGGATTAAAGAGACTGCATCTAAACAATAACAAAATCGAAGCACTAAAGGACGACACTTTCCTGGGACTTGAAAGCCTGGAGTACCTACAGATTGACTATAATTATATTAGCCACATCGAACCCAACGCTCTGAGTGCTTTACGTCACTTAGAGGTGCTCATCCTCAATGACAATCTACTCTCCGTTCTGCCACACAACATCTTTCAGTATGTACCTTTAACGCATCTCGACTTGAGAGGCAATCAGCTTAAAGTGCTACCCTACAGCGGACTTCTGGAGCACTTGAGTCGAATCGTTGAGCTGCAGCTTGAGGAAAATGCGTGGAATTGCTCTTGTGAGCTTATTGCGTTAAAAACATGGCTTGAAAGCATATCCTACACAGCTTTAGTTGGCGATGTGGTTTGCGAAACGCCATTCAGATTGCACGGACGAGATCTGGACGAGATTTCCAAACAAGAACTGTGTCCTCGCAGAGCCATCGCTGAATATGAGATGCGCGCAGAACCGGCGCACAGCAGCGAAACGGTTTATAAAACCACACCAGCGACTGCTGGATTTGCCTCCTCAACCATTCTGCGCTCAACCAAAAGCAGTCGGTTATCAGGAAAACTGCGTGTCAAACCTACATCGCGCTCTTCTTCGAGCAAGCCGCAGAATTACGGCCCCATGTTGGCTTATCAAACAAAATCGCCAGTTCCTTTGGACTGTCCCAACACTTGTACGTGTAATCTGCAAATATCAGACCTCGGGTTGAACGTTAACTGCCAAGAGAGGAAAATCGAAAGCATCTCGGATCTCGATCCCAAGCCGTACAATCCTAAAAAGATGTATTTAACCGGAAACTACATCTCTTCGGTTTGCAGTTCAGACTTTAGTGGCGCGACTGGATTGGATTTGCTCCACTTGGGGAACAATCGCATCGCAGTCGTCCACGATAAAACATTCGGCCAGCTCATACATCTACGCAGACTCTATCTGAACGGAAACCTAATCGAGCGTCTAACTGAGGATATGTTTTACGGTCTGCAGAGCTTGCAGTATTTATATTTGGAGTACAATGTGATTCGTGAGATTGCAGTTGGGACTTTTCAGCAGTTGCCCAATCTTCAATTGCTGTTTCTCAACAATAATCTCCTCAAGACCTTGCATTTGGGCATTTTTGACGGATTAAACCTTGCTCGATTGAATCTACGCAGCAATCACTTCCGAACTCTTCCGGTTATTGGCGTACTTGACGAACTTGCGTCGCTAATTCAGATCGATCTCTTCGAGAACCCTTGGGATTGTTCGTGCTCCATATTGGACATGAAGAACTGGTTGGAGCAGCTCAGCACGGGCACTGTTGTGAACACCGTCATCTGCGAATCTCCACCGAGGCTTTCTGGAGAGGATATGCGCTACATTCGATCGTCTCACATTTGTCCGGAAAGCTCAATTGCGCAATCATCTGCCGTCCCGCCATCGGAGGAATCTTTTCCTGGAAGTACAATCACTTTAGAGACCGCTCTTGATTTTGATACTCAGTATCCCGCCGTTCCTCTTTCCGTCTTAATACTTGCTTTATTGCTTCTTTTTATATTATCAGTATTCATCGCTGCAGGTTTGTTCGCAGTGATAATGAAGCGGCGTAAAAAGTCAGAACGCTCTGCTTCAATAACCGCCAGTGCGATTTATAACGAAAGAGCGAACATGAAGTCTCGAACGTCGGCGGGTCACGTTTACGAATACATCCCACCGTCGGCGGAGAGCGCTGCTAAAAATGGCCGCTACAACCCCAACGCAATCGAGAATTATAGAGACTTCGAAGAGCTCAATAGAGTTCTGGGGACAAACTCGGACGAAGAAATCGGTAGCAATGCAATAAGCTCAGAGTTCAGCGCCGGGACTCCAGAACCGCTCAATAGGAACTCTCCACTTTTGGATGACAACTATTTCTACCGGGATATTTTAGCTAGGGACCAGCAGGCCTCCTATAGAGGTCATTTACCATGTAAACATGGCACTCATACAGATTTTGACGTGGGGCATCATCAGTACTTGAATCCGGAAAGGGTTCAGCAGACCATGGTTTACTGCTCGAGCCCCACCACCGTCTACATTGAGCCCAACAGAAGCGAGTGCTGGGAGCTGAGGGCCAAGCTGCACTTTGAACCAGATTATTTGGAGGTCCATGAGAAAAGGACAACTTTTACCCAGTTCTGAAATGAAGTCAAAATTATTCGCCCTCCTGTAAATTATTCTTTAATATTTCCCAAATGATGTTGAACAGATTCAGGAAATTTTCACAGTATTTAATATAATATTTTTTCTTCTGGAGAAAGTCTTATTTGTTTTATTTCAGCTAGAATAAAAGCAGTTCTTAATTTTTTAATAACCATTTTAAGGTCAATATTATTAGCCCCCTTAAGCAATATTAGTTTTGGATTGTCTACAGAACAAACCACTGTTATACAATGACTTGCCTAATTACCCTAACTTTACCCTAATTAACCTAGTTAAGCCTTTAAATGTCACTTTAATCTGAATACTAGTATCTTGAAGAATATCTAGTCTAATATTATTTACTGTCATCATGACAAAGAGAAAATAAATCAGTTATTAGAGATGAGTTATTAAAACTATTATGATTAGAAATGTGT
Source organism: Danio aesculapii (assembly GCF_903798145.1). NCBI lineage: Eukaryota > Metazoa > Chordata > Actinopteri > Cypriniformes > Danionidae > Danio > Danio aesculapii. Next base: position 52,763,388 of record NC_079443.1, on the reverse strand, counting down.
TGAAGAAATCTGCTCTCCGTTAAACAGAAATTGGGGGGAAATATACAGGGGGCTAATAATTCAGGAGGGCTAATAATTCTGACTTCAACTGTATTTGTCTTCATTGAAAAAAAAAAGCTGTGGTGAATCTCACAAAACCAATGCATTGCACCTCAGAATTCAAAAGAAAGATCAAGTGTGTGTGTGTGCGTGTGTGTGTGTGTGTGCGTGTGTTTTATTTTATGTCATTTGTGACCACAAAATCATTCATAAGTGGTACATTCTTGGAAAATGAGATTTGTGCATCATCTGACAGTTAAATAAATATTCTTTCCATTGATTTACAGCTTGTTAGGACAATATTTATTAGGCATACAGCTATTTGAAAATCTAGAATCTGCAGATGAAATAATAATAATAATGAGAATGAGAAAATCGCCTATAAAGTTGCTCAAACTAAGCTCTTAGTAAATCATATTACTGATTAAAAATTACGTTTTGATGTTTTTATGGAGGGGCAACACGGTGGCTCAGTGGTTAGCATTGTCACCTCACAGCAAGAAAGTAGGTAGAGTCACGGCTTGGCCAGTTGTTTGTTCTTCCTTGTGTTGGTGTGGGTTTCCTCCGGGTGCTCCGGTTTCCCCCACAGTCCAAACTCATGCACTATAGGGGAATTGATGAACTAAATTGGTCGTAGTGTATGAGTGTGTGTGTGAATGAGTGTGTTAGGGTGTTTCTCAGTACTGAGTTGCAGCTGGAAGATCACTCGCTGTGTAAAACATATGCTGGAATAGTTGACGGTTCATCCCGCTGTGGTGATCCCTGATGAATAAGGGGACTAAGCCAAGAAAAATGAATGAAGTCAACAAAATATTCAAAGTTAAACAAATCTCATTGATTTTACTACAGTTTTCTTTCGTTGTAATTCTGGGGTGTTTTATGAGATTCACACTATATTCTGATACATATCATGCATATTCCAAAATATGATAATCATCTGCTTCATTATCATGTGTTTAATACATTCTGAGGTTCATGAATGGTTTTTAATGTGTGAATATAAAAGTAACGCAGTATATCTCAATGATGTAAAATGTTGTGATCTTTCACATTTACATCAATGCTTTCCCTCACAAATGAAGTGTTTTTATTTATGTATGTACACGATCTTTCATAAATGATGCCAGTGGACTTGTATATCGAATCTGCAGATCGTTGCACTTTTGTTTTGCACAACTGGCTAAATTATAGAATAATTTTTTGTACAATTTATATTGCCGGTTAAACCAATTACTTTTTATTCTTAATTAGCCATGCTGTTCCTGTGCATTGTTTGAGTATTGATTTTAATGTGTACGGAATGCATTGAAAGCACAAAGTGTACAGTAATTCTCCTACAGCCTACTGGGGCCTGTACCATGAAGTCAGATCACGTTTGTTTAGTTTGCACCAATCCTGAGTTTTGATACCATAACTGCAGGGTTTTACCATAAATGCAGCTTTGCTTTAATCATTCTTTGTCGCCATGGTAACTTATGCTACATAGCTTTCCTGCTCTTGGAGCAGGTTATGTTCTGGTTATGTTCAGGATTATGTTCTACTTTTTTACAGGATATGTTGTTATGTTCATGTGATGTTGATGTTATGTTGTAGTTATGTCCTTGTTATGTTCTTGATATGTTGTTTTGTTTAGGATATGTTCTTGTTATGATCAGGCCATGTTCAGGATATGTTCTGGATATGTTCTTGTTTTGTTTAGGATATGTTCAAGTTATTTTGGAGGTTTTTCTTAGAATATGTTCTAGTTATGTTCAGGTTATGTTCAGGTTATCTTCAGGTTATGTTCTAGTTATGTTCATGTTATGTTGTAATTATGTCCAGGTTATGTTTTTGGATATGTTCTTGTTTTGTTTAGGATATGTTCTAGGTATGTTCTTATGTTCTTGTTATAATCAGGTAGTGTTCTGGTTATGTTCAGGTTATGTTCTTATTTTGTTATTTATATGTTCAAGTTATTTTGAAGTTTTTTTTAAGGATATGTTCTAGTTATGTTCAGGTTATGTTCTAGTTATGTTCAGGTTATCTTCAGGTTATGTCCTAGTTATGCTCATGTTATTTTGTAATTATGTCCAGGTTATGTTCTGGATATGTTCTTGTTTTGTTTAGGATATGTTCTAGGTATGTTCTTATGTTCTTGTTATAATCAGGTAATGTTCTGGTTATGTTCAGGTTGTGTTCTTCTTTTGTTAATTATATGTTCAAGTTATTATGAAGTTTTTTTAAGGATATGTTCTAATTATGTTCTAGTCATGTTTATGTTATGTTTAGGTTATGTTCTAGTTATGTTCATTTTATGTTGTAGTTATGTCCTGGATATGTTCTTGTTTTGTTTATGATGTGTTCTTATGTTCTTGTTATGATCAGGTTAGGTTTATTATATGTTCTGGATATGTTCTTGTTTTGTTTAGGTCATGTTCAGGTTGTGTTAATTTTTTAGGACATGTTCAGGTTATGTTCAGGATATATTCTTGTTTTGTTTAGGTTATGTTCAGGTTATGTTAAAATTTTTTAGGATATGTTCAGGTTGTGTTCAGTTTATGTTCATGTTATCTTCAGGCTATGTTCTATTTATGTTCATGTCATGTTGTAGTTATATCTAGGTTATGTTCTGGATAAGTTGTTTTTTTGTTTAGGATACGTTCTAGTTATGTTATGTTCTTGTTATAATCAGGTTGTGTTCTGGTTACATTCTAGTTATGTTCATGTTATCTTCAGGTTATGTTCTAGTTATGTTCAATTCAATTCAATTCAATTCACCTTTATTTGTATAGCGCTTATACAATGTAGATTGTGTCAAAGCAGCTTCACATAAAAGGTCACAGTAAATAGGAACAGTGTAGTTCAGTTTGTAGTGTTTAAGTTCAGTTCAGTTTAGCTCAGTTCAGTGTGGTTTAATAATCACTACTGAGAGTCCAAATATTGAAGAGCAAATCCAACGATGCGCAGCTCTACAGATCCTGAACCATGCAAGCCAGTGGCGACAGCGGAGAGGGAAAAAAAACTTCACTAAAGGCGGAAGTGAAGAAAAAAAACCTTGAGAGAAACCAGGCTCAGTTGGGCACGACCATTTTAATTTCTCCGCTGGCCAAACGTCTTGTGCAGAGCTGCAGTCTCAGTGGCGGAGGCTGGAAGCTGGCCTCAGCGAAGACTCGTCTGTCTCTGGAGCGTCATAGGAAACAGTCTCATGTTCTCCACTCTTCCATGACCATCGCAGTAGTTGTTCAGGATTCGGCCAGGTCCAGGATATGGGAACCTTGGGATCATCTCGTCGTTGGTCTTGGATCGAATCAGTGACTCTGCATAGTCTGAGGGCCTCGGGAAGAGTATCCCCAGGTGGAAATGGAGAATAAAGAAAATAATTAGCGTAGCTGATGTTCACAGTGTATATCAGCAAGATGCATAACCTGTGTGGAAGTCCCCTAAGTGGTGCACTAAGTGTATGCTTTACTGAACAGATAGGTCTTTAATCTAGTTTTGAATTGGGAGAGTGTGTCTGAGCCTCGGACGTTATCAGGAAGGCTATTCCAGAGTTTAGGAGCTATAAATGAGAAGGCTCGACCTCCTTTACTCGACTTTGCTATTCTAGGTACTACCAGAAGCCCTGAGTTTTGAGATCTTAAAATGTTCATGTTATGTTGTAGTTATATCTAGGTTATGTTCTGGATATGTTGTTCTTTTGTTTAGGATACGTTCTAGATATGTTATGTTCTTGTTATAATCAGGTTGTGTTCTGGTTACGTTCTAGTTATGTTCATGTTATGTTCTAGTTATGTTCATGTCACGTTGTAGTTATGTTCTGGATATGTTTTTGTTTTGTGTAGGATACGTTCTAGTTATGTTCTTATGTTTTTTTTATAATCAGGTTTTGTTCTGGTTATGTTCAGGTTATGCTGTAGTTATGTGTCCAGGTTATGTTCTTGGTATGTTGTTTTGTTTAGGATATGTTCTTGTTATGTTCATGTTATGATCAGGTTATGTTCAGGATATGTTCTGGATATGTTCATGTTTTTTTTAGGGTATGTTCTAGTTATGTTCAGGTGATGTTCTAGTTATGTTCATATTATGTTCTGGTTATGTTCATGTTATGTTGTAATTATGTCCAGGTTATTTTTAAGGTTTTTTTTTTAAGGATATGTTCTAGTTTTGTCAAGGATATATTCTTGTCATGTTCATGTTATGATCAGGTTATGGTCAGAATATATTCTGGATATGTTTTTGTTTTGTTTAGAATATGTTCAGGTTATGTTAATTTTTTTAGGATATGTTCAGGTTATGTTCATGTTATAATCAGGATATGTTCAGGTTTTGTTTAGGATATAATTAGGTTATGTTAGGGTTTTTTAGGACATGATCAGGTTATGTTTATGTTATGTTTATTATGTTATATCCATGTCATGTCCAGGATATGTTCTAGTTATGTTCTAAAATGACAAATCTCTGACCCAATGAAGTCTCTCCCCCAGTATTTTTTTTTGTACAGAGTAAGATTACTACTGTAGTGCCAAATTAAGATTGAACAAAGGATCAAATTAGTAGATAATGCTTTTAAAACGCTACACAAGAGCTTACATTTTTGAGTCTCTGTTTACGTGTACATATTATCAGCTATACAAAAAACAACTTCATTTGCACTAATAAAGCAACCTGCTGTTTCAGCTGTCCTCTTTCATGAACAGCTTTTATTTTTAAATCTCACTGTATAAAATCTTTTTAATTCATGTATTTATAAATATTTCAATCAATCAATCACAGTGTTATATTTTAAGGCCTGTGATTGGCTATCGATGTCCCGCCTTCTGCTCATGACCTCAGGATCAAAGCCCAAATCAGGCATCATGGAAACAGCAAAGCCTGATTGCACTGATTTGATTTATTCATCTGTAAACTAATCCCGAGTTTGTTCAGCCAGCATCATGGTACAGGCCCCAGGTCACAGTCGCTGTGCAATATTAATGTAGAGTCCCTTTAAATGTGGCGTTGCTCGTCCACCCACATCGAATAATAATCAGCAGCGCCAGGAGAAACGACAGCAACGTGTAAGCCAAATCTGAGTCTCCTTCCCTTCTGCTTTCCCTGATGTGTGACTCAGTGAAGGAAACAACAGTCCCAGCCTCTTTTACACGAGGGTTTGTTATTCAGCAAATGCCAATGAAAATTTCATGCAGGGCTCGAGGCTCCGCTGAGATTGTTATGCAAAAACAGCAGTTGCTGCGGCACGTCAGTGTTTCTTTCTCTCTCTCTCTCTCTCTCTCTCTCTCTCTCTCTCTCTCTCTCTCTTTCTCTTTCTCTTACTGTTCATATGGACTGGAAATAGCAGCTCTTTTCATGGATTTATACGCCACTGTCATGATTATATTGTGTCGTTTCATGTGCAAATCGAATGAATTATACAGATAAGATGAGTTCTGTGTCTGTCTTTTTTCCCGTATTTATTCTATAGGGGTTTTTAATGTGATAATAAAAGAACTGCAACTTTGTCAAATATGAGGCTAATTATTAAAATCTCAATGCTGCGTAGACAATGTCATTGTTGAGCATAGTTCAGTTTAATTTTGGCTTGGTTTTGTAACAACTATAAAGTTGTTGATGTCAATTAGAGCATTTTTCATTCATTCATTTTTCCCTTGGCTTAGTCCCTTTATTCATTTCACCACAGCGGAATGAACTGCCAACTTATGCAGCATATGTTTTACACAGCGGATGCCCTTCCAGCCGTAACCTAACACTGGGAAACACCCATACACAATCACTCATTCACACACACACTTGTACACTACTTTAGCTTATTCAATTCCCCTATAGCGCATGTGGTTGGACTGTGGGGGAAACTGGAGCACCCGGAGGAAACCCACACCAACACAGGGAGAACATGCAAACTCCACACAGAAATGCCAACTGACCCAGCAGGGACTCAAACCAGTGACTTCTCCACAAACTTCTTGCCATGAAGCAACAGTGCTAACCACTGAGCCACCGTGTTGCCCATCAATTAGAGCATTTTTAAAATATGAGAAACTAATAAGTCCTTTAGGGTGGAGCTATCAGTCCTTTATTGCCGGACTATCAGTCCTTTAGGGCGTTTTTATCAGTCCTTTCTGGCGGTGCTATCAGTCCTTTAGGGTGGAGCTATCAGTCATTTAGGGTGGAGCTATCAGTCCTTTAGTGCGGTGCTATCAGTCCTTTAGGGTGGAGCTATCAGTCCTTTATTGCCGAACTATCAGACCTTTAGGGCGGTGCTATCAGTCCTTTAGGGTGGAGCTATCAGTCCTTTAGGGTGGAGCTATCAGTCCTTTAGGGCGGTGCTATCAGTCCTTTAGGGCGGAGCTATCAGTCCTTTAGGGCGGAGCTATCAGTCCTTTAGGGCGGTGCTATCAGTCCTTTAGGGTGGAGCTATCAGTCCTTTATTGCCGGACTATCAGTCCTTTAGGGCGTTGTTATCAGTCCTGTCTGGCGGTGCTATCAGTCCATTAGGGTGTAGCTATCAGTCCTTTAGGGTGGAGCTATTAGTCCTTTAGGGTGGAGCTATCAGTCCTTTGGGGCGGTGCTATCAGTCCTTTAGGGTGGAGCTATCAGTCCTTTAGGGCGGTACTATCAGACCTTTAGGGCGACGCTATCAGTCCTTTAGGGCGGTGCTATCAGTCCTTTATTGCCGAACTATCAGACCTTTAGGGCGGTGCTATCAGTCCTTTAGGGTGGAGCTATCAGTCCTTTAAGGTGGAGCTATCAGTCCTTTAGGGCGGTGCTATCAGTCCTTTAGGGTGGAGCTATCAGTCCTTTAGGGCGGTGCTATCAGTCCTTTAGGGTGGAGCTATCAGTCCTTTAGGGCGGTGCTATCAGTCCTTTAGGGTGGAGCTATCAGTCCTTTAGGGCGGTGCTATCAGTCCTTTAGGGTGGAGCTATCAGTCCTTTACTGCCGAACTATCAGGCCTTTAGGGTGGAGCCATCAGTCCTTTAGGCTGGCGCTATCAGTCCTTTAGGGTAGAGCTATCAATTCTTTATTGCCGAACTATCAGTCCTTTATTATGGAGTTATCAGTCCTTTAGGGTGGAGCTATCAGTCCTTTAGGGTGGAGCTATCAGTCCTTTAGGGTGGAGCTATCAGTCCTTTAGGGTGGAGCTATCAGTTCTTTATTATGGAACTGTCAGTCCTTTAGGGCGGAGTTATCAGTCCTTTAATGTGGAACTATCAGACCTTTAGGGCGGAGCTATCAGTCTTTTAGGGTGGAGTTATCAGTCCTTTAAAGCGTGGCTATCTGTCATTTAGGGTGCAAGTCCTGTAGTCCAGTCCTGTAGGCTGGGACTATCCCTGTATTAGGGCAGGGCTATGAGCCATTTAGGGTGGCTAATATCAATCCTGTAGTGTCTTGTTTCTGCTCTGCATTGGTCCATTCGTCAATCTTTCTTCATTTAGTTATAGCAACAACCATCTTGCAACAGTCTAATCAGTTCCCAAAATCATGCACCGCCCTATGTTTTTGTTTTTCTTTCTATCATTTCAGATCCTTTTCAAGTGGATGAACGCCACAACAGTGGAAAACAGGGCAGTCTTAACTTCTGTTTTTTGGTGACTTTTAATGCCTCACTGTGGTTTCTTTGTTTTTATAAAACCAACCAGAAAGCAAGGGTGTGTCACTAGCTTGAACACACACACACACTCTCACACACACACACACACACACACACACACACACACACACACACTCGGTCTCCGTAGCTGAAACTACTTCTTTCTCTGCATTTAAACATTCTTTGAAACATATTTGATGATGTAAGTAAATCAGCTAAATATGTAACACTGTTCTAGTGGATTTTGTAGAGTTTAATGAACCAATCTTACGTAATGCGCCTTTAAAGTCGACACTTCACAGTCGTTTACTGTGCTTTCTGCATAAAGTCACTTGTGTGAATATAATTTGATGCAAATACAAATAAAACACACCATCTGGTCTTTGACCCTCTTGTACAGTATCCATATGCAGCAGATGTTTTCCTAAATTAAATCTCTGAACAACACACACAGATACTTGTCAAATCCACACGGACTGTTTGGGGAAATGCGGGTGCAATATTTCAGCCACAGCATATCATTTGTGCAGACAAAGAGTCAAACTGGACACAGTGACGAGAAGCTCAGTGACAAGCACATCTTATGGTCCAAAACCCAATTCTGCATTAAAACCCTGCTGTCAGGAGCTTGTTTTGACAGAATCTGCACTGAAACACTGGCTGTATCTGAAATCGCCCCCTGTACTCTCACTCACTGTTCTCCACATAGTCCCCAATGTATACAAGTCCACTAATATAGTCAAGATGAATGAAACGAGTGGGTGAATTGGAGCGCTGAGGGATGCCGCTTTGTTTGTGTTGACAACTTGAACGCGACATTATTTGCTAGTCATTTAAGCGCACAGTTTATTTATTAAACTGCATTAAAATCTGCTATTTAAATGGTATGTTTAGAGATCCGAATAGCATTTATTGCACTTTTAGGTTATAAACTGCAGTATTTGCTTGTTTTAAAGTCTTTTTAATATTTTTAAAGGACAATAAAATTAATAAATTAAGTTTAAATATTTTTTTTACTCTAAATGAGCATCAAATATTTGTTTGAATTATGAATTACACATAGTAGCAATGTTTTTTTTATTATTTTTTATATGATACTGCTTTAAATAAAACTATATTTACAACTAATGAGTAAAAATAATGTCAAATAAATCCAATTTTCATAGAAAAAATACTGATAGTCATTAAAATCAGGTTATATTTTCATTCATTCATTCATTTTCCTTCAGCTTAGTCCCTTTGTTCATCAGGGGTCGCCACAGTGGAATGATCCACCAATGATTCCATCATATGTTTTACACAGATGCCCTTTCAGCTGCAACCCAGTACTGGGAAACACCCATACGCTCTTATTCACATACACACACACTCATACACTACAGCCAATTTAGTTCATGAATTCCCCTATAGCGCATGTGTTTGGACTGCGGGTTAAACCAGAGCACTCGGAGGAAACCCACGTCAACACGGGCAGAACATGCAAACTCCACACAGAAACGCCAACTGACCCAGCTGAGATTCGAACCAGCGACCTTCTTGACGTGAGACCACAGTGCTAACCACTGAGCCACCGTGTCACCACTTCAAATTATTTAGTAACTCTTTATGTGAACAACCCCCGGATATAAAGTTTGCACTTCAAATGCAGCACTAGTGTTGAGTTATTATGCAATACATAATAACAATACAATACAATCTCAATAGTATCTGGATGCAGCCTTTATGATGCAAGCTGAGATTGCATCACTCAGAGATGCAATGTCAGAAACAATGCACTCAAATGGAGCGAGTGACGTCACTGTGAGGGGTGGGGTAAGGCGAGCCCATTAAAAAGCATTGGATGCAGCTCAGATTGCACTGCACAGAGTCTGCAGCCAGACCCCTCTCCACTCTGGGGTGATTTTGAGTCTTAATTTTGGCCATAACTTCCTCTGTGTTTCAGCAAATGTGATGATTTTTGGTGGCAAATCTTATTTAGACACATATTTTAGGAAAATGCTTTGGAATATTTTATTATTTTTTTAATTTAACAAGACAATCGGGGCAAATTGACTACCATTTTGTTATGTTTGACTTCCTTATAATCTCGTTTTTGGATTGCAAAGCCATGACAGTATATAATCAAGCATTGTTGATTGTTGGTCAGGGGCGTTGCTAGACATAAAGCTCTCCTGGGGCACAGTTCCCTCCCAAAATATAAAATAATTAATTAATTGCATTTGACAGGACGGACTGTACCTCACGTTGGTTTTATACAGGTTACAAAACCAGGGAATGTTTGTTTTCAAGTGTAGTGGGTTCATTTAAAAGTAGAGATTTCAAGCTTTATGTGGATATATGTCTGATGTCTGTGAAGCAAGTATTCACTGAGATTCCAGTGTGTTTGTTGAACACCAAACTGTCGTAAAAGCACACGTGTGGCCTGAGCTTCTCCGTCAGTCTATAGACCTTTTTTCTTGGCTGCTGCATGGAGGGCGCCATAGCGACTAGTGTCTTTCACTATAATGTCTAGAACTTCCGTTTACGTCGTTTACAACCAGTAATTAGCGATCCAAAATGGGTTTCAAAAGCGTTTTGAGTATATAACGGAGTGTTTTTGTGACACAAAACTTTGAAAGGTGTGTGTTAAAGCCATTATAATCTGTCAGATGTGATTCAAGCGCGTGAGAAAAACGTTCTTCACGTGTCTGCCATCAGAAATACAGTGTGGGTATGTTCCCAAACTGTCAGCTGTTAGCTCAGCGGCTCTTCAATACTTCAATAGACTGATTTCAGGCGACCGCCATTTTTAAAAGCAAAATCGAGGCTGCGGTGGGAAAAAACCTGGAAGTGTCGTGGGAGTTACATAGGAAGGTTGTGTACCTGGCTGTATATCTTATCAGTGAAGAGAAAGTGACACAAATTTATCATTTCACCACCTTCCGAGTGACCCGAAGGTCCGTTCTTAATAAATGGTGAAAATAAAAAGGGATATCAGTGCTCATTTTCAGCTAAGTTAAGGGGAATGGCACTAGTTAGCTAACATTTTCTTTCCCAAACACACGTTTTAGATGCTTTTTATCCCATTTATCATATGTCTAGAACTTCCGTTTACATCATTTACAACCAGTAATGAGCGATCCAAAAATGGGTTTCAATAGCGTTTTGAGTGGATTACGGAGTGTTTTTGTTACACACAACTTTGAAGGGTGTGTGTTAAAGCCGTTATAATCTGTCATGTGGTTCAAGCGTGAGAGAAAAACGTTCTCCTAGTTCACGTGTCTGCCATCAGAAATACAGTGTGGGTGTGTTCCCGACCTGTCAGCTGTTAGCTCAGCGGCTCTTCAGTGCACACACACACACACGCGCACACAATACTTCACTGCATTATAGAGCAAACCAGATTACTGGCATGAAACTTAACAGGTGTGTAAGTCATGCAATTTACAAAAATGACCAATAAAAGTCCATTACTGTCACTCTGCTGGCTGATCTGCATGTTGATTCTAATCGGGAGCAGTTTGTTTTATTTAGTTTGTTTGTGTTGTGTAGTATTTACCAGGGTTTGTGTATTTCTGTCATTTCAAAACGCCACTTTATTTTCACTTTGGGACATTCAGTCGATGTGTTAGTGGGACAGTACAGTAGGCTACGTGTGTGTGTCAAACATTTTGGTAAATTGCATTAGTTTGGGTTGGTTATATATATATGAAGGAAAGGGAAATTGTTGACTAGCGATGAAGATGCTTTATTTAAATGGCAGAAGATGCCATCTGACACCAAGGGGAAAATGTCTCAAAGCAGGGGTTTTCCATCCTATAGACCAAATACCAACCTACGTCACACGGGACCCCTGCTGCAAAAAAAAGACAGGCTGCAATAGACTGATTTCAGGCGACCGCCATTTTTAAAAGCGAAATCGAGGCTGCGGTGGGAAGAAACCCGGAAGTATCGTTGGGAGTTACATAGGAACGTTGTGTACTTGGCTGTATATCTTATCAGTGAAGAGAAAGTGACACAAATTTATCATTTCACCGCCTTCTGAGTGACCCGAAGGTCCGTTCTGAATGAATGGTGAAAATATAAAGGGATATCAGAGCTCATTTTCAGATTAGTTAAGGGAAATGGCACTAGTTAGCTAACGTTTTCTTTCCCAAACACACGTTTTAGATGCCATTTATCCCATTTATCATATGTCTAGAACTTCCGTTTACATCATTTACAACCAGTAATGAGTGATCCAAAAATGGGTTTCAATAGCGTTTTGAGTGGATTACGGAGTGTTTTTGTTACACACAACTTTGAAGGGTGTGTGTTAAAGCCGTTATAATCTGTCATGTGGTTCAAGCGTGAGAGAAAAACGTTCTCCTAGTTCACGTGTCTGCCATCAGAAATACAGTGTGGGTGTGTTCCCGACCTGTCAGCTGTTAGCTCAGCGGCTCTTCAGTGCACACACACACACACACACAATACTTCACTGCATTATAGAGCAAACCAAAAATGACCAATAAAAGTCCATTACTGTCACTCTGCTGGCTGATCTGCATGTTGATTCTAATCGGGAGCAGTTTGTTTTATTTAGTTTGTTTGTGTTGTGTAGTATTTACCACAGTTTGTGTATTTCTGTCATTTCAAAACGCCACTTTATTTTCACTTTGGGACATTCAGTCGATGTGTTAGTGGGACAGTACAGTAGGCTACGTGTGTGTGTCAAACATTTTGGTAAATTGCATTAGTTTGGGTTGGTTATATATATGAAGGAAAGGGAAATTGTTGACTAGCGATGAAGATGCTTTATTTAAATGGCAGAAGATGCCATCTGACACCGAGGGGAAAATGCCTCAAAGCAGTGGTTTTCCATCCTATAGACCAAATACCAACCTACGTCACACGGGACCCCTGCTGCAAAAAAAAGACAGGCTGCAATAGACTGATTTCAGGCGACCGCCATTTTTAAAAGTGAAATCGAGGCTGCGGTGTGACACACAGTGACACAAATTTATCTTTTCACCACCTACCAAGTGACCTGAAGGTCGGTTCTGAATGAATGGTGAAAATATAAAGGGATATCAGAGCTCATTTTCAGCTAAGTTAAGGGAAACGGCACTAGTTAGCTAACGTTTTCTTTCCCAAACACACGTTTTAGATGCCATTTATCAAACTCAAGTTAATGAACTGATTCTTCACTGTATTAGACTTGTCACGATACTGAATTAAAAGAAAAACCGTCTATTCGCCATGAACATTTAAGGCACTGTTGATGGCTTTCTTAAAACAGTGCTGATTTGCCATTGTGTTCACGTGCTCAACCCTCCGCTGTTTACTGAGCACAAACACAGAGGAGCGATCCGCTGATGAATCGACTGATCTTCACGGCTGCTTCGCGCTCGCGCTCCAGTCTCCGTGTATCTGTGTTTGCACTGGGTGAAGAGTGGTAAACTGAGTGCAAACACAGATACATGGACACTGGAGCGCGGAGCAGCCATGAAGATTAGTCGAGTCATCCACGCTCAGCGACGCTTCAGTGTTAGCCGGTTTAAAAACTTCAGTACCAGGACATCACTATTACAGACAACACGAGGGTGTGCTACAGAGGACTGCAGTGTTTTATCGCTCACCGGGTTACATAGACTGAAGCAGGAAAGCGTCCCCACAGTGTTTAACTGGTGCCATGATCTGAAGCCTAGGAGGACACTTGAGCATATTACTCTAAAAGAGATTGTGATGTTGTTTGATGCTAAATTGCTTTTAATTGTTTAAATTAAACTTTCTGAATGATATTAAAGTCATGTTTACACCATTTCTGCATTTTGAAATCTCGGCAACAGCTGGAGGTTTATAGTCCACAGCATGTTGCTGCAATGTTTACAGTGCTGGTCCTATACTTCCAGGTTTCTTCCCATCGCAGCCTCGCTTTGGTTCTTTAAAATGGCGGCCGCGTGAAATAAGCGTATAGCAAACATGTGGTGTTGTGCGGTAGGATGCCAAATAGAAAACATTACTTTTACAGTACACCACATCATAATGTCAATAATGTTAAAATCATAATGCCAACTGCAGGCGTCTTTGACTAAAAGGGAGCTGAATGAAGTGACGACCTAATTATAAATGCTGGACTCTGTAGTTCTCATGTCATATCAGGTAAGCTCACGCTATGCTGAATCAGACACATTACTCGTTTTTGATTGCAGAAATGATTTCAGCAAACAGTTAAATATGGTGAATTAAACTGCAGACACTGAATGCTTATAATTAAACATGAAAGTGTGAGTTATTAAGGTAAACTTGGCTTTATATTCACACACTCATTCAGTGACAGCTTGTGACACACTCCCTATATTGTTTACCACGACACTTTGAATATTCGGTCTGAAATAACCTGCAAGTGTGACTTAAACAACATTAACACTGTTTATTTGACTGTCAACAATGTTGTACTGTGATAGTCATTGGCTGCTAATATGATTTCGCTATTTAGAGTTTGTAAATAATACTTTACTGAAATTATATTATTAAGGAGAAAGTCTGAATGTGCGAATATAAAACCAACTTTACCTTTATGTGTACGTTCACATACCCTGCCATACAGGTGTAGTTCGCTGCCAGTCGTTTTGCTTGTTGATGATTATCCAGGCCTTGTACAGCTCCGTCATATTTCCTTGTCTTTCGCTAGGCAGAACCTCTGTTTTTAGCACTACATAATGTTAAATCTGGTAATCCTGGAGCATTATTTCCAGCACATGACCACACAGAACAACATTGTAGGCATCCAAAGACTTGTAGGTCTTTAACTTCTCTCTTGTAAAATCACTTGGAGCTTCAATGAGATTGTATATTTAGGACTGGATGCTTGGTCATTTCATCTGATCCAATTTCCAATGCGAGGGTGCTATCGCAAATGGACCTGTCAGGCAAACGCGTTCATTTTAACGTTGCTGAACGTTTGCTGAATAACTGTGCTTATCACTGGGTAATAAACTGTTATAATATGCTGAATGCTTTATGTAAAAAATATATATAATATGTAATCAGTATATCTTATTTCTAAGACAACAACAAACTCTGTACCGCATCAAATGTCATTCCCTCACTGTAAATGCTAGCGCTCCTGTTTTTTTTCTGCCACCTCCCTGCGCGCGCATCCTGAATGTTCACAAACATGGTAATTGGTCTATTAGATCCCATTTTTTAAATGATCAGTCCAGCAGGTGGCGCTGATCGACAACAGTATTAGTTTAAAGACATTAAAAGCAAATAAAATAGATTAAAATTATTGTTTCAAGCTGTGCAAATGTGACTGTTTATACGCATCAGCTGCCGACCGGAAGTTCTTAGCATTCTCCTTGCACATACACGCAAAGCATTTGGCTCCTGTACTTGTAGGCGGGGCTTTAATTGCCATATTGACCGCTTAAAACAATACGAGTGACACGACTTGTGTATTTCTGTAGTTTTTGACTGCAGTTTTCTACATTATACTACAATACACCACTGTTTACTGTAGTAAAAACTAAAGTATACTACAGTATTCATTACAGTTGATCAGTTCACTATTGTTAATAGCACAGATTGAATGAAGCGTTCATTAACATATTCATTCGTTCATTTTTCTTCGGCTTAGCCCCTTTATTAGTCAGAGGTTGCCACAGCGGAATGAACCACCAACTTATCCAGCGTGTGTTTTACACAGCGGATGCACTTCCAGCTGCAACCCAGTACTGGGAAACACCTGTTACATGCCAGCACTTATTTTGTCATTTTATTGTTTATTATTGTGTCTCATCATGTGTTTCTGTCTGTCACCCAGTCCACTTCTCTACTTGCTCCGCCTACTCCCTTCTCTGATTGGCTGTTTCACTTGTTGTTGCTACAACTAATCCCATCCCCCCCTGCTACCTGATTGGTTACTACTCTGCCCAAGTTCCAGCCAATCCCGGCATGCCACTTGGTCTTTAAAAGGTCTTCCGTTTCCTAGTTCAGGAGCAGAATAACAACTAGGACACTATAGAACATGTACTGATGCACTGCCCAATTTATCACACAGAAAGAAATATATTATTCACACAGTTACAGGAAAAACAAGTGGAACCTAACATAGAGAGTTGAGCACGGGTGATGTGTGTTTTAGATATGTTTCTAACTTTTTGAAAGACACAGGGTTAAGTAATAGAATTTAGTAGTTAGCAGAATAGTTATCTATGGTAATATAGCTGTAATATGCAGAAGGAAAGAGTATTGGCTGAGGGTAATCAATAGAAAAAAAGCAACCCAGGCTCATTCTGAGAACGTAGTCCCGGGGACGTTTCTGGAGACCGCGAAATACGGGAGGTACGTATTTGTGCAGTTTTTGTTTTCGCGAGTCTGCGAGAGGCCGCTATGCGTGCTTTTTCCCGTGCCGTTCTCGCGTAAACCCGCTAGAGGCCGCTGTCGAACGACCTTCCGCCTGTCTGCCTGTCTTCATGACGGAATGATTGACCGTGCGACCGGCCAATCGGCTGACCCACCCTCCTCCGTCCCTAAACCCAACCAACGACGGTTCACAAAAGCCATCCAGAAAAAGAAAAGCCCTCGTCTGATTTTTACCACGTTTTCGGATTTTGACCACATTCTCACCCTGTGATGAACTTGTTCGCTTCATTTTTTGGATTTTGTTTTTGTTTTCTTACCTGATTTCTGGAACCGCTCTTCCCCGGACTCGAACCCGGTCGTCGTCGTCGTGGTCAGCCCCTCCCTGCGCCTCGAGTCTGCCAGAGTACACGAAGAGCTAACCGGACAAACTGGCTGCAGCGGGAAAGCCCTCCACACGGAGGCGAGCGGCCGGCTGGCCGGTCGGCCGGCAAGCGCCGAAGGGAACGGCGTCACACCGCCCCGCAGCGTTCGCTTAAATGAACGGCGTCACACCGCCCCGCAGCGTTCGCTTAAAAAATGAAATGCAGCCGTACGTACCCCCGGCTACGTATTTCGCGGTCTCCAGAAACGTCCCCGGGACTACGTTCTCAGAATGAGCCTGGGTTGGAAAAAAGGATTTCGGGGAAAGGAATATATAAAAAAAATTAGTAGAAATGTATTTATTTTCAAGGAAATATATATATATATATATATGTATGTTTTTTTTTTTGCTTTTTCTTTTGTGGCGCTTTGTTTCACTATAAGAAATACATAAGTTAGTCAACTCCTGATTCACACTCCAATCCAGATGGTGGCGGTAATGCTCCAAAAGCTGGTTGCCAACCGCCAAAAAACACAAGAAGTAGTAGTAGTAGTAGTAGTAGTAGTTCAGGAGCAGACTTTCTGACTCTTTGTTTGACGCTTTGCTCTATTGATCATTGTATTTTGGCTTGTTTGTTCGGTTTGCTTTGTTAGTGTTTGATATTTTGTTATACCCATTTATCAGTATTGTTCGTCATTGTTTAATTTACACTTTGTTATTGTTGTTCAAGTTTGTTACTGTCTGTTCTTACCTTTTGATTCGCCATTGCTTCCCTAACCTCATGTTTCCCTGTGAGTTTAGAAAGACTGGTAGGTAAGTACGTCACGTGGCATATCAGCACGTAGATTACCATTTGTCTAGACACACCAGGTAAGAGGGTGTGTGCCAACCAGTGTATTTTTGGTGTAAAGTGTGAAGCTGCGGTCACACTGGGCTTTTCCTCCCATAGACTTCCATTCATACGCACGCGAATGCGTCAGACCGGAAACGCGGGTCATGTGTCAAGTTTCGCATGTTGCTGCGGTGCAAAGTTCAACCTTGGTGAACTCTGACCTGCGAAATCGCATCTCTTGACTGCGTGAGACCAACCGAGGATCAAAACAGGACCTCTCTGGACAGAAATTTAAAACATGGAGCAATCGCTCGCTTTTTTAATGTCTAATCATCTTGTTTAATCCCGCCCCTTTTCGCAGCGCCGCACGACAGAATTTCGCACACACAAAGCCCAGTGTGACCATAGCTTCAGCCAGTGTAGATTAGACAGGACGTCATTGACGTTGAAGATTTTTTTTCATATCGTTTGTTTATTAGATTAGGTTTAGAGGGGATTTGTTGTGAATATTAGTAAGACTGTTTGGTTCTTTTATTTAGCAGCACCCATATAGCCAGTCTTTCTAACATTTCATTGTCTTGTACCTTGTATATATTGTAAATACCTCATTCACTGATTCACCCTCACTTTTTGTAAATAAAATAACCTATTTCTGCTGTCATACACACTTATTTACACACACACACACACACTCACACTCATACACTACGGCCAATTTAGTTCATCAATTCCCCTATAGCACATGTGTTTGGACTGTGGGGGAGACCGGAGCACCCGGAGGACACCTACGCCAACACTGTAATGTATATTACATACAAAAAAAGCAAAACATAATGCAAATATTCATATTTAATTTGTGTTAGATATACATATGTAATTTAGAAATATAAATATACAAGTTCTCAAATGTAAACAAGTTCGTAAATACATGCTTTTATTTTGGATTTAATAAATCGTGAATAATCTTTTGACAGCACTAATCATGATACACAGTATAATACACTTTACTATAGTATAGCTCAAAAACACTTGTATTTACTGTAAGTTACTATAGTATTTTCCATGTGAATCTGCTTCTCAGACTTCATTCACACTCGAGAAATAAGAGCAGCTGTTTTCCTCTTTAATATTCTTTCTTTTTTTTTCTTGACCTTTTTAATACGGTCATTAACATTCTTATATGAGCAAATAATGCTGCTGTCACCCGTGACCTCTGTGCTGGAAGCCTGAGGCTGGTTTTCTGCCTTTTCTTGGACTCTGAAAGCCCGTGGCGAAGCTTTACTTCACGTTCTGTTGCAAAGGGCTTCAAATATTGAGCGTTTGCGGTTGTAAACTGGCCTCTGCGGATTAAATGACTTTCCCTGCGCTGCGTCTTCATGCCGAGGCTAAATCAAAATTAACATTTCAAGTGCAGTCACCATAAATATCAAACTCATTTTAAACTCACTGTCGACACTGAAGTCTCATCGGTCCTGGTTTATTTATTCGCACGCTTATTTATCTTAAATCATTCACTTTGTTTGTGTTGTTCCTCTTTTTTTAATGGACATTTATGCAGTTATTTATATGAAAGATTATTAGCATTGGATAATCAACATTTAAATATATTATTTAATGAAAAATAAGTTTAATTTAAAATAAATCAAATCAATTTTCACAGTGGAACAAATAATAATGGTGCTTAAAATCAGCTTACAATTTACATATATTAGTCTTTTTTTTTTTAATTAAAATAATAAATAAATAAATGTTTGTCGTACCATCACTTTAAAAATCACATTACTTAATATACAAATATTGCATTAAATAAAATATTTAAAAAATTGTAGTAATAGTCATGTTTAGTATTGTAATGCAATAGATGGTATAAATAGCTTAGCTTTAGCTTAGTCCCTTATTTGAATACCTTTTCAGCTGCAACCCAGTACTGGAAAACACCCATACACACTCACTTCATGAATTTGATTTGCATTGTAAACATTAAATAAAAGTTAAAAAGATATTATTTTTTATTTCACATATTAAGGTTTTAGTTATGATACTCCCAAAATAATTCAGCAGAAATCCGCAGATTTTCACCAAAATTCTCAGCAGAAATAGCAAAAAACGTCAGCAGATTCTGTCTGGCCCTAGTCAAAACATTGAGCTTCACAAGGGATTTTTGCATTGTCTTTGACTCTCATATCCGCATTATTTCCAGTCCATTTATCTCTTTATAGACAGATCAAGCAAAATGTGATTTTATTATTTCTGAATTGTTTTGAGCAGCCAGATCTAATTTTAGGTCATTAATTTTGTTATTCAGCACACAGTGTGACTGTAAATATCACATTAGTGTCATCTTTCATTCTTTTACACTCAAATGCAAGTGCAAATGAGCAAAAACAAGAGATCTTTCACATGTGGAGGTGGAAAATCTGCTCTTGGACTCATTGAGATTCAGTGTGAATGAAGCTGTGATTGATTATTTCACCTTGCATTACAGCAGCTCCTGAAAGATGTTATAGTGGAGTTTAGCTTGTGAATTCGCATCAACTCAATGTTTAGACGCTAGAGATGCGCGGATCCAGCCTGATCTCACAAGAAAACGTAAGTATTTTACGTTTTGACAGTTTAGTGGCTAATTCGTACGAATTCGTTTGAGTTCAGTCAGGCGAAATTGTATGATTTTAAAAAGGAGGCGTGTCACCTAACCCCACCCCTAAACCCAACCGTCATTGGTGGATGAGCAAATCGTACTAAATTGTACGAATTAGATCATATGAATTCATACGAATTAGCCACTAAATCAAAAAGTTACGAATTGTCGTGAGATTGTGTTGGCGGATCAGCTGAAATGACACCTGAATCCGCGGCTTCATACTAATCATTCACCCGCCCGCACATATTTTTTATCTGATATAAGTATCCACGCCTGATCGTCACTTTAATAATTTAATTCTTTGTTTTAGGCATCATGATAGGTGATCGTGGATAATAACAGCAGATTCAGTGAGCTAATCTGTGCATCTCTGATAGTAAAATAATACCTTAATTGTAAACGTTTTTAAATGAACATTGATTTATAAAAACAAAAGTTTGTCTTTAGACAACGTTTTCTTCATTTTCAAATAAAGTAAAAATAAGACATTTGAGCTTTTACAGATACAGCAACAAGATAACGAAAAGGGTGCCACTTCAGCCTAAACGGCAGCTGTTATGTTTACTTGGCCTTTTTCTTCGCACTGTGCAAAATCAGAATAGCATCTACTGTGCCTGGATTCGGGCGATTCCGCCTCGCCTCCAAAACACGGCCAGCTGCACCGAAAGAGCGTCCGCTTGCACCACGTGTTGTAGGAATGAACAGCCTGATCGCACGAGAAAACGTAAGTATTTTTCGTTTTGTCAGTTTAGTGGCTAATTCGTACGAATTCGTTCGAGTTCAGTCAGGCGAAATTGTCTTTACAGATGAAAACAATTAAAGGATTAAAATGTTACAAACATGATTATTTTCTACATAAATATAAAAACCACTTCCTCCATGCCTTCACCTCGGGGGGGCTTTTTCAGTTTATTCATGATAATCTGCATCTGTTTAATGTTATAATTATCATTAGTATTATTTATTATCTGCATATTTATGTTTGTTTTAATAAAACTAGTTTAGATTTGTCCACCTGTGGGGTTTTGGAGACGTCTGCATCACCATACGACCCGTAGAACTGGACGTGTGTTTGGATATAACTCAGTGTTTTTTGACCACACTTCATTATTATTGTTTATTTATTCCTTTGCAGGAAATTTGAGCTGAATTTAGAAATAGTCTTGAAACAAATCTTTGCGCTTAACAAAGGAAATGAAATATGTAGGCTAATGGATGTGTTCAGTGGAGTGAGTTTCCACTGTTTCCTCACTCCACCAAAGTAAAGGAGTAAAGTAAAGAGTAAAAGGAAAGTAAAGAGGCTGACTGGAGGAGGCTCGTTCTTTATCCTGGCGCTGCAGATGCTCTGTTTATCTGTTTTCTCGCTAGTGAAGCTTCAGTTTTTACACTTAAAGTCCGCCATGTAAATAGCAAATGCAGCATGGTGTGACGCAACTGACTCTTAAAGGGAATGAGAGATGAGACTCTGATTGGTTTAATGCACGTCATGCTCAAAACACACCCAGAACTCATTAAGAGAATAAGCACAACCCTGTTAGACCATGCGCCGGGGCGCAGAGCGTATTTATCCATCCTTAATATAGCAAAAGTGAATTCGGACACACCCATTGTGCCATGTGCTTTAGACTCTGTGCCTAGATCATTAAAATAGAGCTCACTATCTTCAGCAGCTCAAACACTCCAATGGACAGTCGGCTGCTTCTCACTCAGGGCTGCTGTTTATGCTGATGAGGGAGAGATGTCACAAGCGGGTGGGGTTTTACCCCTCTGGTCAGACATACAAAGGGAGAATGTCGATCAAAGTGTTTCTGCAGACTATCAATTCTGATACAAATACAATTGATTCATGTTTACCATTAGGGGCTGGATATATTCACACGATGCTGACACATAACTGGGTTATAAATTTTTGCATAATAGAAAACTGCTTATTTTAATAAGAATTTCAGATGACATTTGCTTTGATTTGACATTTGACTCTTCATATATCTACAAGCAAGTATGAGTTTGATATCATCTCCCTCTTTTCCCTCATTTTCAGCCTATAAATACTCAATACCTTGAGGTATTTGTGATCTGAGCGCTGCGATTGGCTGGCGGAGATGCAGAGATATTTTTCCGCTGGTGTTTTCCGAGCTGCTCTGAAGGCCATCTTCTGTTTTCTGCTGCTTTTCAAGGCACTGATGTTTTCTGGCTGTGCTGCGTGATCTGCATGTGCGCTTAAGGACACGCCGCCGCAGTATTTCAATACGGAGCGTGACGACTCTTATATATATCATCCCATATCATCTGCTGTACTGTGCATCCTTCAGTCTCTGCACTTCAGTGTTTCTGAAGGAGGAAACATGGACTTCAGTGCCAGAAATGTCTGAAGATGTTTAGCTGTTATATTTATAGCCTTCAAGAGCTGTGAGATGAAATATAGAAGGAATGGTAGACAGCCAACTATTGTTAGCAGCGGTACACTCGTGTGGTTATACATTATGTATATAATATCTCGTGAAAGTTCAACTTTTGGCAGAACTTATCGCCTTTATCTTTTTTTTTTTTGTTATTTATTAATATATTAAGTGTTTGTGTATATATGAAGAGTTCAGATGCAAAACCCTCTAAATCCATCAGACCTCTTTTCTTGTAAATGAGCATTTTCTTTCAGGCTCCTCAGATTAGGTTTAGAAGTTTCATTTTATATGTAATGATAAGTTTATTAGCTGGTAAATAAGATACCTTTTTTTCAAAAATGGCAATTTTAGACAATTCTTTGGGAGATTTTCTTTTGCGTCAAAACCTCTAAATACACTTCTGCTTTTTTTGCATTAACTAAATTGGCCGTAACATATGAGTGGGTGTTTCCCAGTACTGGGTTGCGGCTGGAAGGGCATCCGCTGCGTAAAACATATGCTGGATAAGTTGGCTGGTTATTCCACTGTTGTGACCCTTGATGAATAAAGGGACTAGGCTGAAGGAAAATGAAAGTTTAGTTTTTTGACTTCTGTTATCAGTTTAGTGTGTATTTTGGTATTTTACTGCACCCTTGTGCTGCTGTTGAATTAATAAACAAGCCAAAAAAAATAGTGAATTTCTTCTTTAGTGATAGTTTAAAAATTCACCATTGTTTCTCTAACCTGATGCGTTTTATTGATCACTCTGAACACAAACTCGGTAACCTATTTTTTTTAAGGGGTGGGGGGGGATTTGGGCAGAATATAAAATATATTGAGCAAAACAACACATTCCTGAAATAATAAACAACATATGTGTTTGAAACTCTAGCAAAGCACTTCTGACCTCCTTCAGACATGATCCGTATTGATCTGAAAGTTTTCCCCTTCAGATAGAAGAACTGTGTTTATATGCTTGAATTAAAGCGAGAGTAGACGATTTAAAGAGTTCAGAATCAGTTCAAGAAAGCCTCATTAGCAGGACTTCATGAGCGTTAGTGGCCGCAGCGTTTCTGCTCGTCGTCCTCATTAAAACTCTACCTCTGGCTTTACCCAGTATAGAGTTAATGCAGCTGCAGGCCATTCATCACTCATGTGGACTGAAAAGGTGAAGCGCATGAGATCTTCATCTGCCGCTGCGCTTTTCTCTGCTCCATACACTGATTCAGCAGCTTTACACACACACACACTACTGTGGGATGTATATACCTGTAAACAGATGAACAGCACTGATGAGTGTGCTGTGAAAATGGGGCTGAATGAATTATTTATCTTTAAGACAAAATTATTAGCAAATATTTCCCAAGTGCTGCTTAACAGAGAGAAGCTTTTTCTCAATATACTAGGCTTAACGACCCATTTCTTATTATTACATATTTTGTTTTTGACATGATGGCAGTGCGTAATATCTTACAAGCTACTATTCAGCTTAAAGTGCAGTTTAAAGGCTTATGAACTGCCTTTTGGGGCAAGGCTATTAGTCATTTAGAGCGAGACTATCAGTCATTTGGGGCGGGGCTATTAGTCTTCTAGGGCAGGATTATCAGTCTATTTTAGGGCAGGAAAGTCATTTGGGGCGGGGCTATTATTCTTTTAGGGCAGGACTATCAGTCCATTTTAGGACAGGACAGTCATTTGGGGCGGGGCTATCATTCTTTTAGGGGAGGACTATCAGTCCATTTTAGGACAGGACAGTCATTTGGGGCGGGGCTATCATTGTTTTAGGGCAGGACTATCAGTCTATTTTATGACAGGACAGTCTTTGGGGTGGGGCTATCAGTCATTTGGGGCGGGGCTATCATTCTTTTAGGGCAGGACTATCAGTCCATTTTAGGACAGGACAGTCATTTGGGGCGGGGCTATCATTCTTTTAGGGCAGGACTATCAGTCTATTTTATGACAGGACAGTCATTTGGGGTGGGGCTATTAGTCATTTGAGGTGGGATATCACTCCTTAAGGGCGGGGCTATCAGTTATTTGAAGTGGGATATCAGTCTTTTAGGGCGGGACTATCAGTCCTTTTTAGGGCAGGGCTATCAGTCATTTGAGTTGGACTATCAGGGTTTGGGGCTGAGCTATCAGTTCTTTAGGGTTGGACTATCAGTCATTGGGGGACGGACTGTCGGTCATTTGGGGTGGGGCTATTAGTCTATAAGGGCAAGACTATCAGTCCGTTTCAGGACAAGACAGTCATTTGCGCTGGGGCTATCATTTATTTGAAGCTGGACTATCAGTCCTTTTTAGGGTGGGACTATAAGTCATTTTGGGCGGGGCTATAAGTCTTTTAGGGTTCGGCTATCAGTCCTTTAGGGCAGGCCTGTCAGTTGATTTTAGGGCAGGACCGTCATTTGGGGATGGGCTATCAGTCTTTTAGGGCGGGGCTATCAGTCGTTTGAGCTAGGATATCAGTATTGTAGGGCGGGGCTATTAGTTATTTGAGGTGGGATGTCAGTCTTTTAGGGCGGGGCTATCAGTTATTTGAGGTGGGATGTCAGTCTTTTAGGGCGGGGCTATCAGTTATTTGAGGTGGGATAGCAGTCTCTTAGGGCGGGGCTATCAGTTATTTGAGGTGGGATGTCAGTCTTTTAGGGCGGGGCTATCAGTTATTTGAGGTGGGAAAGCAGTCTCTTAGGGCGGGACTATCAGTCCTTTTTAGGGCAGGCCTATCAGTTATTTGAGGTGGGATATCAGTCTTTTAGGGCGGGGCTATCAGTCATTTGAGTTGGACTATCAGGTTTTGGGGCTGAGCTGTCAGTTCTTTAGAGTGGGACTATCAGTCATTGGGGGCCAGACTGTCTGTTATTTGGGGCGGGGCTATTAGTCTTCTAGGGCAGGTCTATCAGTCCATTTCAGGACAGGACAGTCATTTGCGGTGGGGCGATCATTCTTTGGAGGCAGGACTATAAGTCCTTTTTAGGGTGGGACTATCAGTCATTTGGGGTGGGGCTATAAGTCTTTTAGGGTTAGGCTATCAGTCCTTTAGGGCAGGCCTGTCAGTCGATTTTAGGGCAGGACCGTCATTTGGGGATGGGCTATCAGTCTTTTAAGGTGGGACTATCAGTCCATTTTAGGGTGGGGCTATCAGTTATTTGAGGTGGGATATCAGTCTTTTAGGGTGGGACTATCAGTCATTTGGGGTGGGGCTATCAGTTATTTGAGGTGGGATATCAGTCTTTTAGGGCGGGACTATCAGTCATTTGGGGTGGGGCTATCATTCTTTTGAGGCAGAACTATCAGTCGATTTTAGGGCAGGACAGTCATTTGGGGAGGGGCTATCAGTGATTTGGGATGGGCTATCAGTCTTTCAGGGCGGGGTTATCAGTCATTTGGGGGCCGGACTGTCTGTCTTTTGACTGTCTGAGCTATTAGTCTTTTAAGGCAGGACTATTAGTCATTTGGGGTGGGGCTATTAGTGGATTTTAGGACAGGACAGTCATTTGGGGAGGGGCTATCAGTCATTTGGGGTGGCCTATAAGTCTTTTAGAATCAGAATCAATTTAATTGCCAAGTGTGCTTCACACACACAAGGAATTTGTTTTGGCTACAGAAGCTTCCAGTGTACATAAAGGGCTAGGGCTTTAGCGTAGGGCTATCAGTTCTTTAGGGTGGGTCTATCAGTCATTTTGGGGCAGGGCTATCAGTTATTTGGGGTGGGACTATCAAGTCTTAGGGTGGGGCTAAAAGATGGGATATCCATTTTTTTGGGCTGGGGCTATCAGTCATTTAAAGGCAGGACGATCAGTTATCTGGGGTGGGTTATCTGTTTTTTGGGACAAGGCTATAAGTACATTTTAGGGCAGGAAAGTCGTTTGGGGTGGGCTATCAGTCTTTTAGAGTGGGGCTTTCAGTCATTTAGGAGGGGGGACTATCCATTATTTAGGCTGGGGCTATAAGTCATTTAGGACAAGGTTATCAGTTCTTTAGGGTGGGATTATCAGTCATTTAGGGTGGGGCTATCAGTTATTTAGGGTGGGGCTATCCATTATTTAGGCTGGGGCTATCAGCCATTTAAGAGTGGGGCGATCAGGGAGTGTCCCATTTCTGCTCTGCTTTCATCTATCTGTCAATATTCCTTCATTTTGTTAGTAACGCCCACCTTCCAACTATCCAGCCGGTTCCCAAATGACGAATTCAAGTACTGCCCTACATTTCTTCTACCTTCAGGACCGTTTAAAATGCACAACATGGCGAAAAAAAAGAACAATCTTAACTTCAGTTTAATGGTGACTTTAAAAGGGAAACACAATAAACTGGGATATTGTACAGATTCATTTTACAATCAGGGTCATGACTTAGGGGGTTGGTGATCGCTGCATTAGACCATATTCTTTCTTTCTTTCTTTTCTATTTATTCATTTTAAAAAGAAGTAGAAAAACCCTATTATGTTTAAAACTGTGTTGGACAGAATCTTCTCTCTGTTGAACAGCACTTGGGAAATCATCTTGTCTTCAGCTGTGTATGTGCCATCTTACCTGTGACGATTCACTGAACTCGACACAAATGCTAATTTTAAAGGTGGTCTGCGAAAGCGCCCACATTATTCCCACTGCCAGACTGGAAGAAGCTCTCTGGCAGATTGTAAGTGTTAAAGTGTCGGAGTGAAGATCTCTCCTCACTCGTCAGCGCTGGAAATGAGGCCAGATCTGGATTATTATATAAGCACGGCAGACTGAAGACTCGCATATGACTGCGAGCTCACTGAAGGGGAAACATCTCAAATCTGCTCTCCTTATAAGTCAGCATTGCTCCCTGATTACTTTCTAGTAGAGAAATGCCTGCATACTGAAATTCCTTGCCTTTTTTCTCTGATTTAGAGTTTTTGTGTTGTTTCAAGTCCAGATATCTAAAAATCCTTTCTTTCTTTTTATTTAACAAAAAATATAAAAGTATAAAAAGCAAAACATAGTTTAATCGTGGTTCTTGATGTGAAGTACAGATTATACTACTCCTGGTAACAGGTACACTGTGACATAAAACAAATAAACACAAATACAATAGCAAATAACCATTATGAGTTGAATATGTGAGTTTTTTTTAATATTAAGTTTTGACTTCTAGTTGATCATTTGGAAAAGTGGCAGAAGGTGGATTTTTCCCATGAAGCATCTGTTGAACTGCATCCCAATCATCACAAATACTGCAGAAGACCTACTGGAACCAGCATGGACTCAAGATTCTTACAGAAATCAGTCAAGTTTGATAAAGGAAAAATCATGGTTTGGGGTAACATTCAGTATGGGGGCATGTGAGAGATCTGCAGAGTGGATGATCAACATCAGCAGCCTGAGGTATCAAGACATTTGTGCTGCCCATTACATTACAAACCACAGGAGAGGGCAAATTCTTCAGCAGGATAGCGCTCCTTCTCATACTTCAGCCTCCACATCAAAGCTCCTGAAAGCAGAGAAGGTCTAGGTGCTCCAGGATTGGCCAGCCCAGTCACCAGAGATGAACATTATTGAGCATGTCTGGGGTAAGATGGAGGAGTCATTGAAGATGAATCTAAAGAATCTTGATGAACTTTGAATCCTGCACGAACTCTTTCTTAGCCATTCCAGACGACTTTATTAATCAGTGATTGGAGTCATTGCAGAGATGTATGGATGCAGTCCTCCAAGCTCATGATGGAGTCAGACACAATATTCATTCTGTTTCCACTGCAGCATGACCACATATTCTATACTGGACATTATTGAAGGATCACTGACAAGACTTTTGTCTAAGTAGAGTCGGTACTGACCTAATGAAGTAATTGAAAATCAAGACATGATCATATTTTATTATGGTAAAATAAGCGTCATCTAGAGGCCTTTGCCTTTCATATGAGACACTTCTGATACCAAATGTTCAACTAGAATATATATATATATATATATATATATATATATATATATATATATATATATATATATATATATATATATATATATATATATATATATATATATATATACACACACACACACACATGCATGCATATATTTATATTTATAATAAATATGCAGATATATGATACAAATTCTATATAAATTTAAATATCTGTGCAAAAATATTGAATTTTTTGTATGTATGTGTGTCTATTTACATATACATAATAAATATACACTCACCGGCCACTTTATTAGCTACACCTTACTAGTACCGGGTTGGACCCCTTTTTTCCTTCAGAACTACCTTAATCCATAGATTCAACAAGGTACTGGAAATATTCCTCAGGTAGGCTGTGGCGTTGACACGATGCTCAATTGCTACTAATGGACCCAAAGTGTCAAGAAAATATCCCCCACACCATCACCACCAGCCTGAACCGCTGATACAAGGCAGGATGGATCCATGCTTTCATGTTGTTGAGGCCAAATTCTGACCCGACCATCTGAATGTGGCAGCAGAAATGGAGACTCATCAGACCAGGCAACATTTCTCCAATCTTCTATTGTCCAGTTTTGGTGAGCCTGTGTGAATTGTAGCCTCAGTTTCCTGTTCTTAGCTGACAGGAGTGGCACCCCGTGTGGTCTTCTGCTGCTGTAGCCCATCCGCCTCAAGGTTGGACGTGTTGTGTGTTCAGAGATGCTCTTCTGCAGACCTCTGCTGTAGCGAGTGCTTATTTGAGTCACTGTAGCCTTTCTATCAGCTGGAACCAGTCTGGCCATTCTCCTCTGACCTCTGTCATCAACAAGGCATTCGCGCCCACAGAACTGCCGTCACTGGATATTTCCTCTTTTTCATTCTCTGTAAACCCCAGAGATGGTTGTGCGTGAAAATCCCAGTAGATCAGCAGTTTCTGAAATACTCAGACCAGCCCGTCTGGCACCAACAACCATGCCACGTTTAAAGTCTCTTAAATCCCCTTTCTTCCCAATTCTGATGCTCGCTTTGAACTGCAGCAGATCGTCTTGACCATGTCTACATGCTTAAATGCATTGAGTTGCTGCCCTGTGATTGGCTGATTAGTAATTTGCGTTAATGAGCAGTTGGACAGGTGTACCTAATAAATTGTAACACACACAAACACACACATATCTTGAACAATTGATCGTGATTAATCTTTGAATAATCCTGGAATAGTGAAACCAAAAACAAGATTATTTTGCTTGTTTAAAGGTAAAACTCACTTCAATTTAAGGTATTATTTTTCTGAAAACAACACAATTTTATCTTTGACTATGAAATGCTTCTTGATTGAAGACTCTTTAGATATCTGCACTAGAAACAAGGCAAAAACTCTAAATAAGAAACTCATTTTCGCAGTGTTTCCAGCATCAGCTGTCAGAGAATGGAGAACATGCGTTTTGCTTAGCGGCTGCTATAGTTATCTTCAGGTTTGCTTGTTTGTCAGGTTTGCTGTACTGTACCTCCGTCCATGTGTCTGCGTACATAAATAATTTATTCAGGGTCTCTGTTTGCATTTCGCCTGCAGGACTCAACCCACATCCAGCCTGTGCTGAAGTCACCGCATTTCTCAGGTGCAAATCAGGGATGTTTCCTAGTTCAGAACTCCAAATATCACTGAATCTGTTATCTTTACAGGTTTTCTAAAGGTCTCGTGAAATTAAAATGAAATTTTATAGATGTTAGTACGCTGTAAATAATATGTTAACTACCATTTTCTGTTTATTTACAGTTGTAAATTGCATTATAGGATGTTGATTTCTGCTCTGTCGACTCTTGATTTTGAACATTCAACTCTACAATTGAACTTTTATTGACATATTAGTAGTGTTCGCGTCCTGGCTGGACCAAATGGTGTTTCTGTGTGGAGTTTGCATGTTCTCCCCGTGTTGGTGTGAATAAATTGGCAGTAGTGTTTGACTGTGTGTGTGAATGTAAGTGTGTATGGGTGTTTCCCAGTACTGGGTTGCAGCTGGAAGGGCAAAACACATGCTGGAATAGTTGGCAGTTCATTCCGAAGGAAAGCCGAAGGTAAATGAATGAATGAATGAATAAATAAGTGCATCATCGGGGTATTTAAAGTGCACTTATTGATTTTAGAATAAGAAGATATTTCCGTCTGAATGCACTGCTTTCACTATTTATACTACAAACTAGAGTAGAGTAGTGCGCAAGTATATGATTTGGGACGCACCTTTGGTTTTAAAGATATCCACAAGCTAGTGTGCTTCAAATTCAAACAATTTACACAAGTCACATTTAGAAAACAAGTGAAGTTTATTTCTAGACTAATTTGGAGAGGGTCACGTGCTTATGATTGATCACAGCTGGTCCCGCATTATGCAATTCATGATTCACCAATCAGATGATTCCTAAGCCACTATAAATACCCTCAGTTCCATATCACAGCCATCTTCGTTTTGAAGAATCCCCCTTCCACCCCTACTCCTCCTCCTTTCCCAGATGGGTGACACGGTGGCTCAGTGGTTAGCACTGTTGCCTCACAGCAAGAACGTCACTGGTTCTAGTCCTTACCAAGTCAGCTGACATTTCTGTTTGGAGTTTACACATTCTCCCCATGCTCACATGGATTTCCCCCGGGTTCCCCCCATCATCTAAAAACATGCAACTTAAGTTAATTGACTAATCCAAATCCGCTCCATAGACATGTTTCTAGTAAGTAGTTATCTCTTAAGAGCAATCACTATCTGTTCATTAGCTACTACAGCAGGGGAGTTCTCCAGATCTACCTGAGCTCAAACTCCCCTCTCGCCTTGCAAACGGGAGGGAGCCCCGGGCTCGAGGATCTTATGAGCTCAAGGCTCTCTCCCAGGACAGCATGTCAAACAAGCTTTATGATCAATCATCAGCTAAGTGTGAACTCTTGAAACATGTAAAGTTTGCAGGTTGTCACTTCCGCCTAAATCAGGGATGTCAAACTCAATTGCTGAAGCCCTGCACAGTTTAGTTCCAGCCCTGCTTCAACACACTTACCTGTAGGTTTCAAACAAGACTGAAAGTCTTAATTAGTTTGATCAGCTGTGTTTAATTAGGGTTGGAACTAAACTGTGCAGAGCTGCGGCCCTTCAGGAATTGAGTTTGACATCCCTGGCCTAAATGGATCAATGATTCTTTTGACGTCACCTCATACTTCAGTTTCTCATCAAATCTTCTGTCCAATCAAAAGCTCTGTAGTGCCCCCTTCTCACTCATTAGACCAGGAAATAATATCACTGACTTTATATTTTTTATCTCACACTCATAACTCCTAATTAATTCATAATTTCTGGAACTTTAAATCTGCCTGTTTTTAATTTACAGCTACAACATTTACAAAAAAAATGTTTACACCACAGATTTGAGTTTAAAATCTGATCTTAAATCTTGCAGTTCTGACTTTTCCCCTCAGAATTGCCACATTATTCATTCATTCATTTTCTTTTTGGCTGAGTCCCTTTATTAATCTGGGGTCACCACAGCGGAATGAACCGCCAACTTATCCAGCATTTGTTTTATGCAGCGGATGCTCTTCCAGCTGCAACCCATCACTGGGAAACACATACACACTTATTCACATACACATACACTACAGACAATTTAGTCTACCCAATTCACCTGTACCGCACTGTGGTGGAAACCGGAGCACCCGGATGAAACCCATGCGAACGCAGGGAGAACATGCAAACTCCACACAGAAACGCCAACTGACCCAGCCGAGGCTCGAACCAGCGACCTTCTTGCTGTGAGGCGACAGCACTACATACTGCGCCACTGCGTCGCCCCTTGCCACATTATATTTTATTTATTTATTTTATTTACAAAATATGTGACATGGGCCGGCCTGAACACCCGCTGGTGACCTACTCACACCTGCAGCTTCTCCACGATGGACGTCCAGTGTTCTCCAGCCTCCGGTGCCTAGACTGCAGCTCTGCACAAAATGTTTGGCCAGAGGAGAAATGGACGTGCCCAACTGAGCCTGGTTTCTCTTTAGGTTTTTTTCCTTCACTTTGGTCAATCGGTGAAGTTTTTTCCTCCTGTCGCCACTGGCTTGCTTAGTTTGGGATTTGTGGAGCTGCACATCGTTGCATTTGCTCTTCAGTGTTTGGACTCTCAGCAGTGAAAATTAAACCACACTGAACTGAACTAAACTGAACTTCAACTCTGAAAACTGGACTGACGCAGTTTCAGTTTACTAGAACTTCTGTGTTCAGCTGCTTTGACACAATCTACATTGTAAAAGCGCTAGAGAAACAAAGGTGAATTGAACATAAAAACTTTTAGTGAACTCTCTGTAAAGAAAAGAGCTGATCGTAAACTTACAGTTCTGAGGAAGATTAAAAACTCTAAATTGAGACATCTTCCGACTTTACATCATGCAGATAAAGAGTTCCCCTTTTAATATTTTAAGACCATGTCAGGATCAAACTTCAACATGAAGGATCTGACAGGACATCAAGAAGCAGCACTTTCTGAAAAACTGTACACAGCAGAACTCCTCCATAATTCATCCTCCGTCTACCTCCGCCGACGATAATAATAATGCATGGCTAAACTATTACAGCGCGCTCGCTTAATGACACCGCAGCATACATTGAGCTTGTCAGTTCGCATTATGCTGGAGATTTGCAGTTTATTTTGCAGTAGCTGCGAGCTGCGGACGCTTGCTGTTCTGACATTTACATCAGCACAGACTCATACTGATGACCGCCAGGATTTATATATATATATTTATATATTGTATATACGAGGGGAAAACAACTGCAGAACTCGCTCATTCTTTCTAACAAAAGTGATGAAGCAAAGCAAAGATTTGAGATGTCTCTTTGCATTTGTTAAACTTGTTTAATCATGCATCTGATTGGATAGTCAGGGCTTTATTTGTGCCGGACAAGCCGAATCCGAATCCGGCACCTCTGAAATCAGATCCGGTACCTCATTTTACTGATCCCCAGCCATACAAAAATGATCTGCAGACTTGAAGCTTGCATAAAATTAATCTAAAAACACTAGTTCACACTTAGATATTGTTTGACAACTGTTAGCAGGTTTGGCATGCTGTTCCGGGAGAGAACCCTGAGCTCGGTGATAGTTGAGCCCAGAGCTCTCGCCTGGTCCATAGAGCATGTGAGGGGAGTACGAGATCAGGTGGTTCTCGAGAGCTCCCCGTGGTAAAGGAAGAAAGGAGGAGAAGGGGTGGATGGGGGGTTTCTTCGGAAAACGAACATAAGAGAGTAGTTCTAGCTAGGCTACTTATAGTGAGTTGGGGTTAATCTGATTGGCTAACTAGTAAATGTAGATAAGTGCCCAGCTGCAGTCAATCATATCACGTGCTCCTCTCGAAACTAGTTTGTGAAACTTTACATTAATAATGATGATGTTAATTACTTTAAATTTAACTTTCTATTTAAAATAGCTATAAAAGTGCTTAAAAATCAGTGCCTTATTTGAAATTCACAAGATTATTCATTCATTCATTCATTCATTTTCCTTTGGCTTAGTGCCTTTATTAATCAGGGTTCACCACAGCAGAATGAACCACCAACTTATCCCTGCAACCCAGTACTGGGAAACACCCATACACCCTTGCATTCACACACATACACTACAGCCAATTTAGATTATTCAATTCCCCTATAGCGCATGTGTTTGGACTGTGGGGGAAACCAGAGCACGCGGGGGAAACCCACACCAACACTGGGAGAACATGCAAACTATACACAGAAACGCCAACTGACCCAGCCGGGGCTTGAACTAGCAACCTTCTTGCTATGAGGCGACAGCGCTACCTACTGTGACACCGTGTCACCCCTACGTGTATGAATAAATAATAATTGCTTACATTTATATAGCGCTTTACACAATGGGGGGATCTCCTCATCCACCACCAGTGTGCAGCACCCACCTGAGGTGACGGCAGCCATATTGCGCCAGACTGCACACCACACACCAGCTGATTGGTGGAGAGGAGACAGAGTGATAAAGCCAATTATGATATAGTGATGGTTAGAAGGCCATGATGGACAGATGCCAGTGGACAAATTTGATGCCAGGGTTAAACCCCTACTCTTTTTCGAAGGACATCCTGGGATTTTTAATGACTACAGAGAGTCAGGACCTCGGTTTAACGTCTCATCTGAAAGACGGCACTCACGGAGTAGTATAGAGTCCCCATCACTATACTGGGGTATTAGGACCCACATAGACCACAGGTTGAGCGCCCCCTGTTGGCCTCACTAACACCACTTCCGACAGCGACCTAGCTTTCCCATGTGGTCTCCCATCCAGGTTCTGACCAGCCGCAGCCCTGCTTGGCTTCAGTGGGCGACCATGTGAGAGTTGCAGAGAGCTAGCTGCCGGCAATTGTCCTGTATCAATAAAAAAAAAATGTATATACACATTTAACCCCACATTTAAGGGGGTTGGGGCTGATAATTCTGACTTCAACTGTATATCGACCAATCAGAGCGATTGTCAAATTTCAAGCACAACTTTAAAGAAATTTAATTTAAAGAAATTAAAATGTTAAGTTCAGAGAACTTAAAACCTTAATTCAAATTTTTTTGCTGCCAAATACGTAACTTGGTATTTTAAGTAATGTCTAGTTATATTAACTTTATATCTTTAGTTATGACAGCAGCTGGGTTTACAGAGAAAGCCTAAAACAGGGGCAATATAGACTGAAACAAAGTTTAAAACAAAACAGAATATCCATATTCAGTGCTGCAAATAGCTTCTGTCCTGACTTGATTAAGCAAATTAAATTGAAACTGACCAACAATTAAAAATGTTGTCATAGTGAAAACAGTTTAATAGCCTAGGCTTCTCTGAAACTGTTTTAACTTACTTTTTATTTATATTATTGCACATCCATGATGCCAATCTGCCGTTCCACCACATCCCAAAGGTGCTCTATTGGATTGAGCTCTGGTGACTGTGGAGGCCATTTGACTACAGTGAACTCATTGTCATGTTCAAGAAACCAGTCTGAGATGATTCAGGCTTTATGACATGGTGTGTTATCCTGCTGGAAGTGGCCATCAGAAGATGGAGACAGTGTGCTCATAAAGGGATGGACATGGTCAGCAGCAATACTCAGGAAGGCTGTGGCGTTGACACGATGCTCAATTGGTACTAATGGGCCCAAAGTGTGCCAAGAAAATATCCTCCACACCATTACACCACCACCACCAGCCTGAACCGCTGACACAAAAGCAGGATGGATCCATGCTTTCATGTTGTTGAGGCCAAATTCTGACCCGAGCATCTGAATGTGGCAGCAGAACTGGAGACTCATCAGACCAGGCAACGTTTCTCCAATCTTCTATTGTCCAGTTTTGGTGAGCCTGTGTGAATTGTAGCCTCAGTTTCCTGTTCTTAGCTGACAGGAGTGGCACCCGGTGTGGTCTTCTGCTGCTGTAGCCCATCCGCCTCAAGGTTGGACGTGTTGTGTTCAGAGATGCTCTTCTGCAGACCTCGGTTGTAACGAGTGCTTATTTGAGTTACTGTTGCCTTTCTATAACCAGTCTGGCCATTCTCCTCTGACCTCTGGCATCAACAAGGCATTTGCGCCCACAGAACTGCCCCTCACTGGATATTTCCTCTTTGTCGGACCATTCTCTGTATACCCTAGAGATGGTTGTGCATGAAAATCCCAGTAGATCAGCAGTTTCTGAAATACTCAGACCAGCCCGTCTGGCACCAACAATCATGCCACGTTCAAAGTCACTTAAATCCCCTTTCTTCCCCATTCTGATGTTCAGTTTGAACTGCAGCAGATCGTCTTGACCATGTCTACATGCCTAAATGCATTGAGCTGCTGCCACGCGATTGGCTGATATTTGCGTTATTGAGCTGTTGGACAGGTGTACCTAATAAAGTGGCCAATAAATGTATATATTTTTAGATGTATCGTCTGTAGCTGGAAAGAATGAAGCAAATTTGAATCCCTCTCTAAATTCTGCCAGTAGTGTCTCTTTGGCTGTTTTCTTTTAGTCTCAGGTTGACAGATTGAGGCTGAAAGTGTCTCCGGTAAAGACGAGCTGTTCCACACATCCTTCACAACCTTCAGGAAAACACTGCACATTCACACAGATTACAGGAGATTACCATCATTGCAGGAGCGACACACACACACACACACACACACACACACACACACACACAGCGAGCGCCACTTCTCTACTGCTGTTAACTCAATAACAGAGCTGCCAGAAAAGCTTAAACGAGTGTCTTCTGCTCACCAAAACTGCATTTGCTTCTTCAAAAATGTCAGAAAATTGTGAAATAATATTATGAAAAAGGCATCACTGTGGCGCAGTTGGTAGCGCTGTCACCTCACAGCAAGAAGGTCACTGTTTCGAGTCCGGGTCAGTTGGCATTTCTGTGTGGAGTTTGCATGTTCTCCCCGAGTTGGCGGTCCACAGTTCAAACACATGCACTATGGGGTAGAATACTAAACTGGTCGTAGTGTGTGAGTGTGTGTGAATGCAAGAGCATATGGGTGTTTCCCAGTGATGGGTTGCAGCTGGAAAGGCATCCGCTGTGTAAAACGTATGCTGGATAAGTTGACGGTTCATTCTGCTGTGGCGACCCCTGATTAATAAAGAGAGTAGGCTAAAAAGAAAATGAGTGAATGAATGAATCTTTCCGGTGTCAATTTATTGTAAAATATAATAAATTTTTGTCATTTAAAGCAGAATTTTCAGCATCATTATTTCTGTCTTGTGTTACATCATTCTTCCAAATCAGTATAAATGATGATTTGTGTTGGCATGGTGGCTCAGTGGTCAGCACGATCACCTCAAAGCAAGAAGGTCGCTGGTTCGAGTCCCGGCTGGGTCAGTTGACATTTCTGTGTGGAGTGTGCATGTTCTCCCCGTGTGGGCGTGGGTTTCCTACGGGTGCTCTGGTTTATATATATCTATATCTATATCTATATATATATATATATATATATATATATATATATATATATATATATATATATATATAGGGGGATTGATGAACTAAATTGGCTGTAGAATGTGTGTGTGTGTGTGTGTGTGTGTGTGTGTGTGTGTGTGTGTGTGTGTGTGTGTGTGTGTGTGTCAATGAGTGTGTATGGGTGTTTCTCAGTACTGGGGTTTGGCTGGAAGCGCATACACTGTCAAACATGCTGTAATAGTTGGTGGTTCATTCCGCTGTGGCGACTCCTGATAAATAAGGAAAATGAATGAATGATTTGATGATTATTTTTCGTGTTAAACACTGCTGTGCTTCTTTTTTATTTTATATATGAATTGTGATACATTTTATTTTTTTGTTTTTTTATTATTATTATTAATCTATAGGACAAAGGAGCAGCATTTATTTGAAATATGATATTTTGCCCCTTTAAGCTATATTAGTTTTGGATAGTCTACAGAACAAACCAATGTTATACAATGGCTTGCCTAATTACCCTAACTTTACCCTAATTAACCTAGTTAAGCCTTTAAATGTCACTTTAAGCTGAATACTAGTATCTTGAAGAATATCTAGTCAAATATTATATACTGTCATCATGGCAAAGATTTCCATTAAACAGAAATTGTGGAAAAACTACACAGGAGGGCTAATAATTCTGACTTCAACCGTAGATGTGCTCCAGTCACTTTACATTTACGGTGAATTGCAACTTGCTGTTTTGGCACAGACTCCGTGTAAGATGTTTCACTTCAATCTTCTCTCTAAACGAGAGTGAAGTCTGAAAGTGGTGGATTAATCTCAGTGTTAATGCCGTCACACAGAGGCGCAGTCTTTCTCTAACTCTTAATCAAAGGCTTTTTCCTCAGTCTTGTTTCACAGTAATTGACTTTTACATGTGATCGTCAGCTGCAGTGTCTGCATGTAAATGAAGCCGGTTGTGGATTATCTGTGCATTCAGGACGTGTCCTTCTCACTATCGGCCTCTGTTTTAGCTTAAGACTCACTTGTCCTCTCAGCTTTGTTTCTTTTTGGGTAAATAACGCTTTGACTGTAGTGTTTAACTCTTGTGTGTTGTTCAAATTGACTACCCTTTGGTTATGTTGGTGGCTGTTTTTGCCTCATTGACTTTCATTGTTATGACATTTCTTGATTGCAAAGCCATGACAGCATATAATCATGCATTCCTCATTCCTAGTGGCTTTCCCTGTTGCGAAGAGGTCAAATGTGTCATTTTTATTGTTATATAAACATATTCTTATTTGTTTTATTTCGGCTAGAATAAAAGTAGTTATATTTTAAGATCATAATAAGGTCAACATTATTATTAATATTTTTTATTCAAGTGTCTACAGAACAAACCATCATCTTTTATGTGTTAAATTACATCTAATGTTACAAAAACAATTATCATTTTAAGTGAAGTTTCATAAACTAATTTCGAGAGGAGCATGTGATATGATTGAGCACATCTGGCCTCTCATCTGTAATCAGTAATAATGAAATCAGAATGATCCTAGTTTACTATAAATGGATCATTTTCTCCCTACTGTTTTATCTTCGTTTGGAAGAATCCCCCCCTTCCACCCCTTCTCCTCCTTTTCCTCCCTTTTCTAAAGGGGGAGTTCTCGAGACCTACCTGATCTCGGATCTCCTGATATGCTTATCGACCGGGCGGGAGCCCTGGGCTCAAATATCTCCGAGCTCAGGGTTCTCTCCCGGGACAGCATGCCAAACCAGCTTTATACGCCAAGCATATCTAAGTGGGAACTCTTGAATATTCTGTGTGTTGTCATGATGGTGTTTAGTAGTTGAGTGAATGACACTGAGCTCCTTATATATATCAGTATGAGTCTCTGCTTGTGAATAAAAATGTCAACCCAGGGTCATTCTGATTACGTACCCCTGTATACATTTTTGGAGAGCACCAAATACATCCCAGGATCTACGTTTATTTGCAGTTTTTGTTTTCGCGAATCCACCAGAGGCTGCTGTGTATGCTTTTTCAGAGCTTAAATTTCTCTGGCAGGTGTCATTCGTGCTTGCTCTTCTCACGTAAATCCACCAGAGGCTGCTGTCGACTGACTGACTGGCTGACAGACTGATTGACTGACCCACCCTCCTCCTTCCCTAAAACCAAACCAATAGTGTTTAAAAGGCCCAGATTGACCTGCCCACCCAATTCTCTAAACCCAAATGACAATTTTAAAAAGCAATCCAAAAAAAGAAAAGCCCTTGTCAGATTTTTACCACGTTTTCAGATTTTACCACATTCCCACCCTGTTATTTACTTGTTTATTTTACTTTTTGTTTTTGTCTTACCTGCTTACTGGACCTGTTCTTCACCAGACTTGAACCCTGTGGTCATAGTCAACTCCTCTCAAGTTTCAAGTCTGCCAACTTACATGGTGAGCCACTGGACAAACTGGTAACAAGTGGAAAAGCCGTCCACATGGAGGTAAGTAGTCAGCTGGTAAGTGCGAAAAGGAACGGCGTCATACCTCCCCTGTATCGTTCGTTTTAAAGATGCTATACGGCCTTTCGTACTTCTGGCTACAGAATTCGCGATCCCCAGAAATGTATATCTACGTTTTCAGAATGAGCCTGTGTTGCAATCAAAACTATTGTGTTGTTTGAAGAAATAATAGATCAAAATTAAGTGAGTTTTCTTCATAAAGCAAGCTAAATAATTTATATTTATATATATATTTATATATTTATCATTTATATAATAATTTATAATTAACAGTTTTCACTTTGAAATAAGATTATCTCGCTTCTTGATTTAAGAGCTTTTAGATATTTGGACTAGAAACAAGACAACTCTTAGTAAGAAAAGCTCTTTTTGCAGATAAGACACTGTTAGTATTATAAAGTCTAAGCAAGGTGTTGTTTTTAATGAGTGATTAAAAGAAAAGAAATAGAAAACAATAACTCAGACAGGCGTAATTTTCTGAAATAATTCAAATTAAAAAATGGCAAAGAACAGTAACACAATGAAGTACAAAAGCTAAAACTGGGTTTTCTAAATACACTCCAATCCATCTCTGTGTATAACTCCAGCATCTTCTTTTGCAGTGTAGCTGAAGTGAACTTATTATTGATGAACTTAAGTTAGTAACACTATAAATTAATAAAATACTTTGTTTAATTAATGAAATGCTGTAAATGTTTGACTTTTTTACGTTTTCAACTATATTTAGCAGTAGAATTCTAGTAAAGACCACTGCCAGTTTTTTAATCTTAAATTTTACGATTATTTGTTTTAACAGTGTGGATTAGACTGAAGGAAGAAAGTCATATACACCTATAGGAAACCTTTCAGAGTAGGTAAATCACTGAATAACTTTCTTTTTGGGGTTTTAGCATGAACTAACCCATTAATGAAATGGCCACCCCAAAGTCCTGATCTAAACCTGATTGAAAATCTCCGTAAAGTCCTTGGCTCAAAGACCTGTCGAAAACACACTACTCAACACATCATTTTCTCATGAAAAGCACTCCAATCCTTATGCTTATAACTCCAGCATCTTCTTTTGCAGTGTAGCTGAAGTGAACTTATTATTGATGAACTTAAGTTAGTAACACTATAAATTAATAAAATACTTTGTTTATTTAATGAAATGCTGACAATGTTTGACATTTTCTTTTACGTTTTCAACTGTATTTAGCAGTAGAATTCTGGTAAAGACCCCTGCCAGTTTTTTAATCTTAAATTTTACGATTATTTGTTTTAACAGTGTGGATTAGACTGAAAGAAGAAAGTCTTATACACCTAGGAAACCTTTCAGAGTAGGTAAATCACTGAATAACTTTCTTTTTGGGGGTTTTGCATGAACTAACCCATTAATGAAATGGCCACCCCAAAGTCCTGATCTAAACCTGATTGAAAATCTCTGTAAAATCCTTGGCTCAAAGACCTGTCTAAAACACACTACTCAACACATCATTTTCTCATGAAAAGCACTCCAATCCTAATGCTTGTAACTCCAGCATCTTCTTTTGCAGTGTAGTTGAAGTGAACTTAAGTTAGTAACACTATAAATTAATAAAATACTTTGTTTATTTAATGAAATGCTGACAATTTTTGACATTTTCTTTTACGTTTTCAACTGTATTTAGCAGTAGAATTCTGGTAAAGACCCCTGCCAGTTTTTTAATCTTAAATTTTACGATTATTTGTTTTAACAGTGTGGATTAGACTGAAAGAAGAAAGTCATATACACCTAGGAAACCTTTCAGAGTAGGTAAATCACTGAATAACTTACTTTTGGGGGTTTTGCATGAACTAACCCATTAATGAAATGGCCACCCCAAAGTCCTGATCTAAACCTGATTGAAAATCTCTGTAAAATCCTTGGCTCAAAGACCTGTCTAAAACACACTATTCAACACATCATTTTCTTATGAAAAGCACTCCAATCCTTATGCTTATAACTCCAGCATCTTCTTTTACAGTGTAGCTAAAATGAACTTATTATTGATGAATTTTGTTGAGTTCGTAACACTATAAATAAATGAAATACTGTAGATTTAATGTCAAAGTTTGACTTTTTTCTCTCGATTTAACCGTTTTAACAGTAGAATTCTGCCAATTTTTTATCTTAAGTTTTTTTTAACAGTGTTGATTTCACTGCAAGAAAAAATATGTCATATACACCTAGGATGCCTTTTTTAGGGTGAGTAAATCATGGGATTATTCGTTTTTTGGGATTTAATGAAATGGCCACCCCAGAGTCCTGATCCAAACCTGATTGAAAATCTTTGTAAAATCTTTAGATCAAAGATTTGTCTAAAGTGCAAAGACAGAAGAGGAGCTGATAAGCTCACAGCAGAGCAGTGAAAGAGATTATAGTGAAAATGCTTTCATTTCTTAGAGTTTTTGTCCTGTTTTAGTCCAAATACAAAAACAAAATCTGAAATTCAGCAGCATTTTCTAGATAAGCAAAACTATTGTCTTGTTTGCAGAAATAATACGTCAAAATTAAGTGAGTTTTTTCTTAAAACAAGCCAAATAATCTGCCAATGGGGTGAGCATAATCTTGTTTTAGCTTTGAAATAAGATTGTCTAGCTTCTTTATTTAAGAATTTTTAGATATTTGGATTGAAATCAAGACAAAAGCTCTTAGTAAGAAAAGTACTTTGCAGTGTATCGATCAGAGAGTGTTTGTTAGTATACGAAAGTCCAAGCAAGGTGTTGTTTTTAATACCTGACTAAAAGAAAAGAAGTAGAAAGGAACTCAGACAAGCGTAATTTTCTGTAATAATTACATTAAAATGGGAAGTAGAAGGAAAACTGAATATGTGTTTTCTGATTAAATGCCCTCCAATCCATATATCCTTATAATTCCAGCATCTTCTTTAGCAGTGTAGCTCACATGAACTTATTATTGATGCATTTTGATAGGTTTTTGCACAGAATTTCTTCAATTTTTTATATGCTTCAAATTAGTTGTACTGAAGATTTAAGCAGATATAATATTACAAATGCAACATTATTACACGTCTATGCAAGCTCATGAAGTTAATATTATTCGAATGTTTATTACCATGAAGCTGCATTGAAACAGTCTGGTTGTTAATGTGTTTTGAAGAATATCTTTTGCATATTTTGTAGTCATTTTTAAGCCATGGGAGTGATTTATCTGCGATGCTGAGATCAGAAGGAAAGAGCTGATAAAAGTCTTTATCTCCTCTCACAGTCTGACAGCGCTCGATTAAAGCAGAACTAAAGCTGTGGATTCATCAAACCACAGACCCCAGACCAGTGGACACGCTAATGCTGACGCTTCACACTTCATAAACACACATGCAAAATGATTTATGCCTGCTGTCAGTGATGTATTTCTGTGTATAATGTGTGAAAATGTGTTTGTGCGAACCACACTTTGTTATTGTGTCAAATTTATATAAACATTTTCATGCAAATGATAGTAAAACATGTAATTAAGTAATTCATTAAAGTAATTAAAACCTTTTTTTCGATAAGTAATTGAACATTCTGTACAACTTGCTTATTTATAATTAATTAATGTAATTTGTGCAAGCATTGGATGCTTATCAAAGTAAAATGCATTTAATTCATAGAAATAATTAATTCAATAAGCAAAGAGCATTTCATTACATGAATAGGAACATAGTTTCATTATATTGTAATTATATTAACTGTAATTTGTGCAAGCATTGTATGTGTATACAATTGGCATTATTAATTAATAGAGTATAAATAATTCATTAAAAAGAGATCATTTCATTAGATGAAGTACATAAGTTTCATTAAAATGAGTTTGTAAAATGATTTAAGCATGCTGTCAGTAATCTATTTTGCTGCTTATTAATAGTTAGTAAGGTGGTAGTTGGGTTTAGGTAATGATGTAGAATAAGATCATACCATAAAAGTGCTAATAATTAGCAGTTAATAAGTCAGCAGTAAATGGTGTGAATTGTTACTTATTGTTTGTCTGTGAATTGTTACTTTTGGAGTGGATAAATCATCGCATAATTTTCTTTTTTGGGGGTTTTTGGGTGAGCTAACCATTCAATGAAATGGCCACCCCAGAGTCCTGACCTAAACCTGATTGAAAATCTCTGTAAAATCCTTGGCTCAAAGATCTGTCTAATGTGGAAAAGACAGAAGAAGAGCTGATAAGGTCACAGCAGAGCAGTGAAAGAGATTATAGTTAAAATGCCTTAATTACTGAGAGTTTTAGTCTTGTTTCTAGTCCAAATATCTAAAAGATTCCTTAATCTAAAAACATTTTCTAGACAATCAACAAAATATTGTCTTGTTTGCAGAAATAATAACTCGAAATTAAATCAGTTTTTCATTAAAACAAGCCTAATAATCTGCTAATGTGGTAAGCAAAATAAGATTTTAGCTTAATAAACTACTAATTACAGCAGCTGCTTAATCATAGTTAGTACAGTAGTAGTTGGGTTGTAGGTATTAATGTAAAATAAGATACGGGTGGATAAATCTTAGCATTATTTTCTTTCTTGGGTTTATTTGGTGAACTAACTCTTTGATGAAATGGCCACCCCAAAGTCCTGAGCTAAACCTGATTGAAAAACTCTGTAAAACAACTGGCT
This sequence comes from Danio aesculapii, assembly GCF_903798145.1. NCBI lineage: Eukaryota > Metazoa > Chordata > Actinopteri > Cypriniformes > Danionidae > Danio > Danio aesculapii. The sequence continues at coordinate 52,719,256 of NC_079443.1, read as the reverse complement.
CAAAGATCTGTCTAATGTGGAAAAGACTGATGAAGAGCTGATAAGGTCACAGCAGGGTGAAAGAGACTATAGTGGAAATGCTTCTAGATGCATTTTCTAGACAAGCAAGTATAGTTGACTTTAGGAATTGATGTAGAATGAGATCATAGTTTATAAGTGCTAATAAACAGTTTGTTTCTTAATAAAAGGCAAGTAATAAGTCAGTAGTAAATGGTGTGCATTGTTGCGTTTTGTTTGTGTGTGAATTGTTACTTTCAGGGTGGATAAATCATGGGATAATTTTCTTTTTTGGGTGAAATAAACCATTAAAGAAATGGCCACCCAGACTCCTGACATGAACCTGATTAAAAATCTCTGTAAAATCCTTGGCTCAAAGCTCTGCATGTGGGGATAAGCAAAATAAGACTTTTCGCTCAATAAACTACTAATTAGCTGCTTATTAATATTTAATAAAGAAGTAATAGTTGAGTTTAAGTACTGACGTAAAACAAGATCAAACTTTATAAGTGCTTATTAATAAACGGTTAAATAATAAGCAGGTAATAAGTCAGTAGTAAATGGTGTGAATTGTTATTTATTTTTGTGTGTGAATTGTTACTTTCAGGGTGGAAAAATCATGAGATAATTTTCTTTTTTGGGTGAACGAAACCTTTAAAGAAATGGCCACCCCAGAGTCCTGACCTAACCCTGATTGAAAATCTCTGTAAAATCCTTGGCTCAAAGATCTGTCTAATGTGGAAAAGACAGAAGAAGAGCTGATAAGGTCACAGCAGAGCAGTGAAAGAGACTATAGTGAAAATGCTTTAATTACTCAGAGTTTTAGTCTTGTTTCTAGTCCAAATATCTAAAAGATTCCTTAATCTAAAAACATTTTCTAGACAATCAACAAAATATTGTCTTATTTGCAGAAATAATAACTCGAAATTAAATCAGTTTTTCATTAAAACAAGCCAAATAATCTGCTAATGTGGTAAGCAAAATAAGATTTTAGCTTAGTAAACTACTAATTACAGCAGCTGCTTAATTCTAGTTACGGTAGTAGTTGGGTTGTAGGTATTAATGTAAAATAAGATACGGGTGGATAAATCTTAGCATAATTTTCTTTCTTGGTTTTATTTGGTGAACTAACTCTTTGATGAAATGGCCACCCCAAAGTCCTGAACTAAACCTGATTGAAAATCTCTGTAAAACCACTGGCTCAAAGATCTGTCTAGTGTGGAAAAAGACTGAAGAAGAGCTCATTAGGTCACAGCAGAGTGAAAGAGACTACAGTGGAAATGCTTCTAGATGCATTTTTTAGACAAGCAAGTATAGTTGACTTTAGGAATTGATGTAGAATGAGATCATAGTTTATAAGTGCTAATAAACAGTTTGTTTCTTAATAAAAGGCAAGTAATAAGTCAGTAGTAAATGGTGTGCATTGTTGCGTTTTGTTTGTGTGTAAATTGTTACTTTCAGGGTGGATAAATCATGGGATAATTTTCTTTTTGGGGGGAAAAAAACCATTAAAGAAATGGCCACCCAGACTCCTGACATGAACCTGATTAAAAATCTCTGTAAAATCCTTGGCTCAAAGCATGGCATGTGAGGATAAGCAAAATAAGACTTTTCGCTCAATAAACTACTAATTAGCTGCTTATTAATATTTAATAACGAAGTAATAGTTGAGTTTAAGTACTGACGTCAAACAAGATCAAACTTTATAAGTGCTTATTAATAAACGGTTAAATAATAGGCAGGTAATAAGTCAGTAGTAAATGGTGTGAATTGTTACTTATTTTTGTGTGTGAATTGTTACTTTCAACTAAACCTTTAAAGAAATGGCCACCCCAGAGTCCTGACCTAACCCTGATTGAAAATCTCTGTAAAATCCTTGGCTCAAAGATCTGTCTAATGTAGAAAAGAAAATAAAAGAGCTGATAAGGTCACAGCAGAGCAGTGAAAGAGACTATAGTGAAAATGCTTTAATTACTGAGAGTTTTAGTCTTGTTTCTACTCCAAATATCTAAAAGATTCCTTAATCTAAAAACATTTTCTAGATAATCAACAAAATATTGTCTTGTTTGCAGAAATAATATCTTGAAATTAAATCAGTTTCTCCTTAAAACAAGCCTAATAACCTGCCAATCAGGTAAGCAAAATAAGATTTTAGCCTAATGAACTACTAATTACAGCAGCTGCTTAATTATAGTTAGTACGATAGTAGTTGGGTTTAGGTATTAATGTAAAATAAGATCATATTTTATATTAGTGCTAATAGTAGGCAGTTAATAAGTCAGCAGAAAATGGTGTGAATGGTTACTTTTTGGGGTGCATAGCAATCACAGCATAATTTTCTTTTTTGGGGTTTTTTGGGTAAACTAACCATTCAGTAAAATGGCCACCCCAGAGTCCTGAACTAAACCTGATTGAAAATCCTTGGCTCAAAGATCTGCCAGTGGTGTAAGCAAAATAATACTTTTAGCTAAGCTAAGAATTTGCTGGTTTTTAATAGTTAGTAAGGTAGTAGTTGGGTTGAGGTATTGATGTAAAGTATGTTTATACTTTATAAATGCTAAAAAACAGCCTTAATATTAGGCAGGTAAAAAGCCAGTAGTAATTGGTGTATATTGTTACATATTCCTTGTGTGTGTGAATTGTTACTGTTTTTTGGGTGAACTAACCTTTTAATGAAATGGCCACCCCAGAGTCCTGAACTACACCTGATGGAAAATCTCTGTACAATCCCTGGATTATTAATTGATTTATAATCTCGCAAAGTGAAAACCGGGGGTGGAGTTGTTTATTACGCGGGGGGGTTTATCACGTGGGCCTGTCCGCTACGCCACAAGCAACTGATGTGAATTGGTGCTTATTGCTTGTGTGTGTGAATTGTTATTGTTTTTTGGGTGAACTAACCTTTTAATGAAATGGCCACCCCAGAGTCCTGACCTGAACCGGATTGAAAATATCTGCAAAGAATTAGCTGCTTATTAATAGGTAGTAAGGTAGTAGTTGGGTTTAAGTATTGATGTAGAATAAGATCATGTAGATCCTGGAAAAATGTAGATCCTGGAAAGTATTTAGCGCTCTCCAGAAATGTATATAGGAGTACTTTCTCAGAATGAGCCTGGGTTGTAAAGAAACCAGTAAGGGGCAAACACTTTTTGTATCTGTAAAGAATTAGGTGCTTATTAATAGGTAGTAAGGTAGTAGTTGGGTTTAAGTATTGATGTAGAATAGGATCATACTTTATAAGTCTTAATAGTAGGCAGTAGTAAATGGTGTGAATTGTTACTTAAACTAAAGCGTTACCCAAATATTCAGGAGTGCATCAGATTTGTCAGTAACTCTTGGCTTGCATGAAGCTGCTGTTGTTTTGAGCTCGTCTGAGAGTCAGGCGAACCCCGGAGCAACAGCATGCATCAGCTCACAGCTAACAGGGGGAATTGTGGGAGATCAGAGGCGTTTTTCAGCACGCTTGAGTCCGACAGCGGAGCGAGAAGAGCTCCTGAGACCAGCTGTAAGTGAAGGAGTGGATCTTCTGATCTGCTTCATCAGAGCCGCGTGCTGCATTATTCACTCTACTAAAGTAATGCTGCAGGAGTCCTCTGAATTATTCACTCACGCCTCTTTGCTTTGGAAAACTATCACTGCTTTGCGGAGCGATGAAACAGATATTTCAGAAAGTGTCTGATTTGGCTTGATTATCACTTAAGTGTTTGTGCGTATTGGAGGAGGAAGCGCAGCTCTAGATGTGTTTGCATTTAAAGATGTGAAGACTGCAATATCACATAAAACATTAGCAAATAAAGCAGCGTGTCCATCCAATGAGTAGGCTCATGTGGTATCTGTGTGCGCAGACTTACGCAGATTTTCTAGTCCATCATTGAGTGTATTTATGCACTAATATAAATGTATATTATTCATAATTTTTTGTTAATTTAAGTAATATTATTGACTAATGTTGACATGATTTGTTATACAGTTTGTAAAGTAATATTTTATCAGGGTGTGATAAAGTGTTTGCCCCTTACTGGTTTCTTTTCAACCCTCATTCTGAGAACGTACTCCTATGTACATTTCTGGAGAGCGCTTAATACGTTCCAGGATCTACATTTTTCCAGGATCTCCATGATCTTATTCTACATCAATACTTAAACCCAACTACTACCTTACTACCTATTAATAAGCAGCTAATTCTTTACAGATATTTTCAATCCGGTTCAGGACTCTGGGGTGGCCATTTCATTAAAAGGTTAGTTCACCCAAAAAACAATAACAATTCACACACACAAGCAATAAGCACCAATTCACATCAGTTGCTTGTGGCGTAGCGGACAGGCCCACGTGATAAACCCCCCCGCGTAATAAACAACCCCACCCCCAGTTTTCACTTTGCGAGATTATAAATCAATTAATAATCCAGGGATTGTACAGAGATTTTCCATCAGGTGTAGTTCAGGACTCTGGGGTGGCCATTTCATTAAAAGGTTAGTTCACCCAAAAACCAGTAACAATTCACACACACAAGGAATATGTAACAATTTACACCATTTACTACTGGCTTATTACCTGCCTAATATTAAGGCTGTTTATTAGCATTTATAAAGTATGAACATACTTTACATCAATACCTCAACCCAACTATTAAAAAGCAGCTAATTCTTAGCTTAGCTTAAAGTCTTATTTTGCTGACAACACTGGCAGATCTTCGAGCCAAGGATTTTTAATCAGGTTTAAGTCAGGACTCTGGGGTGGCCATTTCATTAAAAGGTTAGTTCACCCAAAAAACAATAACAATTCACACACACAAGCAATGAGCACCAATTCACATCATTTGCTTGTGGCATAGCGGACAGGCCTGCGTAATAAACCCCCCTGCGTAATAAACAACCCCACCCCCGGTTTTCACTTAGCGAGATTATAAGTTTTTGTTTTTATTTTCGCGAATCCACCAGAGGCTGCTGTGTATGCTTTTTGTGCTCTCATATTTCTCTCGCGAGTGCCATTCACGCCTGTTGTTCTCGCGTAAATCCATCAGAGGCTGCTGTCGACTGACTAACTGACTGACTGACCTATCGACTGACCCATCCTTCTCCTTCCCTAAACCCAACCAATAGTGTTTTTTCAAATGCACCCATTGACCAGCACCCACCCTCTTCCCTCAGCAATCCAGAAAAAGAAAAGCCATTGAGGCCGCCTGATGTTTACCGCGTTTTCAGATTTGACATGCAGTTATTTACTTGTTTATTTTATTTTTTGGCTTTTGTTTTTGTCTTACCTGCTTTCTGGATCCATTCTTCACTGGACTCGAACCACATCATTACAGTCAACTATCGCGAAAAGGAACTCCATCAAACCACCAGCCTTCATTTTAAAGATGAAATGCAGTCATACGGACCTCTGGCTACATAATTCGCGATCTCCAGAAATGTATAGAGGGCTACGTTATCAGAATGAGCCTACTCTATGTTGTTTCTTTCTTCTTTTTTTTGCATCACCCCCTCAACTGTGCATTACAGTATATTATAATAGTAATCCAACGGCCTTTTGTGAGTTATTCCTTGCTTAATGCATTAACATATAACAAGCAGTTACATTATTTATTGCAATATGTCATGATTACCAGCGATCTCTAACCACCAGAGGTCGCTGGTAAGCACTCACCTTCACAATAACCTATGGACTACAAATCCGCCATTCATGGACTACATTTTCATACATGCACTCTGTTCACAAACACACATGCTTCCTCATTTTGACTGATTACACTTGCACCAGCTGAGGATTGTCAAAGACTGATTACACACACTATTTAAACAGCACACACACTCACTTCCTTTGCTGAGTCTTGTTTACCTGTAAAGTGACATTACAACGCGTTTCCCTTAGTCTTGTTTCTCCGTGTTTTGACCCTTGCCAAGTTTGTCTGTTTGTCCATGTTCACTGCCTGCCTTCCGACCTCTCGTCTGTTATAGTGACTACGATTCTGGATTTGCCTTTATTCATCTGTTCGAACCTGTGTTGACCCTTGTTTGCCTGACTACCGAATAAACCTGCACTTGGATCCTAACGTTGTCTGTCATCCACATGTTACACAATATTTAATGCTGTATTTGCTAATCTTGACTTGACTTCACTGATTGATTAACGTGCAATGAGCAATATGTTTTTGCATTCATTGTTTTATTTGGACTTAGCTGTAGAGACCAGAGGATTAAATACAGCGCACAGCATAATTGAATACAGCCTATTTTGAAAATTAATATTTTCTCCATTTCTCCGTGAATAAAGGCAGTGTATTTTAGTGTATTTAAACAAAAACAGATTTATTAAACAGATGTATTTATCAAAATATTATATTTTTGTCACCAAACATATTTAGAAATTGAAAGATAATACAAATAAATTTAAGCAAAATATTGCAAAAAAAATTACAACCTACAAAATTTCTTTTAATAATTTTTTTTTAGAGTTTTCAACTTTAATGGAAAGGAAAGTGTAGAGTTTTGACAGGAAAGCAGAGAGAGAGGAAGGATCAGCACAAGACCGCAAGACAGGAATCAAACTCGGGTCGCCGGAAGCATGTGTCGATGTATTAACCACTTCACCACTGGTGCCGACTACAACCTACAAAATTTCAACTAAATTTATTTTTTTAATTTGTATTTAATATTTTTCTATAACATAAATTTGGTTGTACTAGTTTTTGGAGCGTTATTGTAAGTTATTTTGCTAGATTAGCTCCAGATTGGGCTCCAGTACTGACTAATAATGTCGAAAACAAACTAAAGTGCTCTCAGTGCAGGCAGGCAGCGCTGTCTTCTTTGATCGACTGAATGATGACGAGCCAGCTTATTCAAACCTGTGACAGCGCCATCTGCTGCTCTGGCAGTGATAATGAGGGTTTGGAATGATTCATAACATTGTTATAATTGTAACGAGTAACGATGCAGCACATAATAAATCTATCAGAGTAAAAGTATTAAACTCATCGATAATATGTGCTGAAGTAAAAGTGGAAGTAAAAGGAAAAAACAATACTCTAGTAGAGTACAGATACAGCCTTTTAGTACTTAAGTACAGCAGTGAAGTAGTTCGACTTTGTTACTATACATCTCTGTTACCAGATGACCGCTTCCCTCTATGTGAAACTAATAACAGCTTTCCTGCTGTTATTAGTTTGTCCAGCGGCTCGCCATGTATGTTGACAGACTTGAGACGCAGAGAGGAGTTCACCATGATGATGGGGTTTGAGTCTGGCAAAGAACGGTTCCAGAAAGCAGGTAAGACAAAAACAGAAGCCAAGAATAAAATATATAAGTATATAACAGGGTGAGAATGTGGTAAAACATGGTAAAAATCAGGCGAGGGCTTTGCTTTTTATGGATTGCTTTTTAAAACTGCCAGTTGGGTTTAGAGAAGGAGGTAGACGGGTCAATCGGTGCTTTTAAAAACAGATGGTTGGGTTTAAGGAAGGGGGAGGGTGGGTCAATTGGTGCTTTTTAAAACACTATTGGTTGGGTTTAGGGAAGGAAGAGGGTGGGTCAGTCAGTCAGTCAACAGCGGCCTCTGGTGGATTTACACGAGAACAGCAGGCATGAATGGCAATCACGAGAAAAATGTAAGATCTGAAAAAGCCTACACAGCGGCCTCTGGTGGCTTCGCAAAAAAATGTAGCTCCAGCGACGTATTTGGTACTTTTCAGAAATTAATATAGCGGTACGTTTTCAGAATGAGCCTGGGTTGAATGACTTGCCTGATTACCTCAACTTGCCTAGTTAAGCCTTTAAATGGAGTTAACTTGTTAACAAAGGTTCAGCGGTGGAACCACACCCCCCCTGTCTCCTTAACCAATCACCTGCTCCCTAAACTTATTTAAGGCAGACCAGCTCTTTGGCACTGTTCTTCTTGTTCTCTCAAACCCAATCTCCCTCCCTCTAATTCCTCGCTTCCCATTAGCAATCCCATAACCCTCTCTTCAATCCTAGGTTGAATCAGGGGGTCAATCACTGTACCAAAATATTACAAAGATAGTACCCCCACTCGAGTCTCTGGGCATCATCGTAGGACACCCGATCAACCTACCTACCTGTTCACTGTTTATTCTCTTACTTCCATTCCCCTTCATACCACTTTACTCTTACCATCCCTATCATCAAAGTGTGGCATGATCTATGCTGTTGAAATTTAAGCTGTATAGAAGTGTCTTGAAGAATATCTAGTCTAATATTATTTACTGTCATCATGGCAAAGATAAAATAAATCAGTTATTAGCGATGAGTTATTAAAACTATTATGTGTTGAAATAATCTTCTCTCCGTTAAACAGAAATTGGGGAAAAAATAAACAGGGGGGCTAATAATTCTGCCTTCTGCTCTATATGTGTATGCATGTTGTATGTTGTAAAGTGGTTGCGTAACATTGTGCATGCTTGAGCGTGGTTTATTCCAGTACAGTACGGACGCTACAGTATTTTGCAGATGTGCTTTGTTGTGAATGTCAGAGTAAAGGCTTCAGGGGATGAAAGATGTTCAGACTCACTGATACAACACAACCGCTTCAATAATGCACAAACACACACAGCCGTATTATTAGAAAACCATCATGAGCCTTGATAACACAGCAGCAGATCATCAGAGTCATGCTAGCCTGAATGATGTGTGGGATGATGGGAAGAGTCATGTGACCTTGTGTTGCTCTATTCTGCAGGATCTGCTTTAACACTCGCACTACATGAAAACGAGGAGGAAATCACTCAACAAAAGACAAAACAACTTCAGCTTTACTAGGAGCGGTGTTAGAGTAATTAAATTATGTGGCACGGTGGCTCAGTGGTGAGCACTGTGGCCTCACAGCAAGTATGTTGATACACCCATAGCTCTTCACAGTAATGAGGCGAGATCTCTCTACACCACCACCAGGGTGCAGCATCCACTTGGTGGACAACGGCACCATTGCATTCATCACACACCAGTTATGGGTGGAGTGGAGAGACAGTGACATAGCCAATTTGGTGGATGGGGATGATTGGGAGGCCATGATACAGTAGGTATGGGCCGATGGAAGGAAATTGGCCAGGACCCCAGGGTTACACCCCTCTTTACGAGAAGTGCCATGGGATTTTTAATGACCACTGAGAGTCAGGACCTAGGTTTAACATCTCATCTGAAAGACGGTGCTCACTGACAGTATAATGTCCCCTTCAATTTACCCCCTGCTGGCCTCACTAACATCACTTCCAACAGCAACCTAATTTTCCCATGTGGTCTCCCATCCAGGTACTGACCAGGCTCAGCCCTGTCTTGAAGCTGATGTTTGGCAACTCAATCTTTCAGCTCCCTCCACAGATTTTCAATGGGATTAAGGTCTGGACACTGGCTTGGCCACTCCATGACATGAATGTGTTTTTTCTTGAGCCACTAATTTGTTGACTTGGCCAAGTGTTTTGGGTTATTGTAATGCTTGAATACTCATCCATGACCCCTCAAACAACCCAGGCTCGTTCTGAAAAAGTACCTCTATATAGAGCACCAAATACATCTAAGGAGCTACTTTTTTTGCAGTTTTTGTTTTCGCGAATCCACCAGAGGCCGCGGTATATGCTTTTTTTCGCACCTGCTGTTCTCAAATAAATCCACCAGAGGCCGCTGTCGTCTCACTGACTGACTGATCGACTGACCCATCCTCCTCCATCCCTAAATCCAACCAATAGTGTTTTCAAAAGCAATCCAGAATAGGAAAAACCCTCACCTGATTTTTTTTACCATGTTTTCAGATTTTACCATATTCTCACCCTGTCATTTACTTGTTTATTTAATTTTCGCCTTTTGTTTTTGTCTTACCTGCTTTCTGGAACCGTTCTTCACCGGGCTCGAACCCTGTTGTCATGGTCAACTCCTCTCTGTACATGACGAGCCACACCTCAGGATGACAGAGAACAGCGAACACTGATCATTTAAGCTGATTTATATAAAAAACAGAGAAAATCACAGATTTATGCCAAACTTCCTTCTGTCAGCAGGTGGCGCTATGACTGTGACTCAATATTGGCATGTAGATGTCTTCAGGAGAGGAATCTTATCGAATGTAAATTTTCAGGCTGATCGGACATTGTGTAGTTGAGTTATAAGCCAAACTACCTTCTGTCAGCAGGTGGCGCTATGACTGATTCAACATTGGTATGTAGATGTCTTCAGGAGAGAAATGTTATCAACCATTTGAAGTTTCAGGCAGATCGGACATTGTTTGGCTGAGTTATAAGTACTTCCTGTTTCATGCTGAATCACTGAGGTTTGTCAGGCTGCCCTGGACACGCCCTTCAGCGAAAACTCTCAATATATCATCGCTAGAGATTTCAGATGACACCACTCAAATTTGGTGCTGATTCGCTTAAATTTGTGGGAGGAGTTTGTTACACTGTACATCATGTAATTTCCTGTTGCCAGCAGGTGGCGCTATAACTGTATCGGGATATTGGCATGTAAACATGTTTAGGGGAGGACTCTTATCAAACGTGGGAATTTTGAGGCAGATCAGATAATGCATGTCTGAGTTATAATGACTTCCTGTTTCGTGGCGAATCGTCAAAGTTTCTGAGGCCACCACGGACACGCCTATCAACGAAAACTCTAGATCTTCGCAATTTAACATCGCAAAGGCCTTTAGATGACAGAAAAATTTGGTGTTGATCCGATTAAATCCCCAGGAGGAGTTCGTTAAAATACAACGCCAGGAAATGGCAAAAACTGCGTTTTTTTTTTTTCGGCGCAGGAAGTTAACAATATCCGACTTCCTGTTGGGTTTGAGATTTCCCTCCAAGAGACTTTTTTGTAGGTTTTGGCATGTTTGACGTGTGTGCCAATTTTCGTCTGCATGCGTGATTCGTAGCTCGGGGGCTAGTCCGTCAAATGTGCATAGGTGGCGCTGTTGAGTCATTTTGCCACGCCCACTTCCGAAACCTAAAACAAACGTAAATCTTCGCCACTTCTGGGGCGTGTGCAAAGTTTCGTGAGTTTTCGCGCATGTTTAGACCCTCAAAATTGCAATTCATTCTGGAAAAGAAGAAGAAGAAAAAAAACAATTCCAATAGGGCCTACAGACCGTAGGTGCTCAGTCCCTAATAATAATAATAAACGGAGCAATTCAAATAGAGCCTACACACCGTTTCGGTGCTCGGTCCCTAATAACCTGATTCAAAATATTGTCTTGGCCACACAAGGAAGGTAAATCTTCAAGGACGTTTAATCAAATGTAGCAACAACAACAACAACAGTAGGAGAAGCAGGTGAATAGCATTGAGGAGGGTGAGCGATCTCAAACACAAACATTCCGTAGATAAGCTCAGTGCTGTGGTTAAACTCCAGGAATAGTCACCTCCCTTAAATAGATCCAACTGCATTCGCAGGCAAAGGAGAAGAAGAACATCCATCAAGGAGCACAGCAGAGTACAAAGGAGAAGATGAGGGAGACCATGTGTCTTTGATTCCAGCCGCTGACTGAGTGAGTGAGGTGAGCATATATGGAGAGTGGTGATTGCGGGTGCAGGTGATCAGTAATCAGAGGAAGGTTCATGGGTGTGGTGTGTGGTGGATGGTGAGGGAGAGCAGTGGACTGGACTGCAGGAATGAGCCGAGGGTGTGACAGATATTAACAAAAAATAAATATACATTTGTTACGTTTCACGTATGTTTTGTTTGTTCTGTTTTGTGTGCTCTTCTCTCTTTTCTGCTGTGTGTCATGTGCTGTTTCTAGGTGTGCAACCATTGGTCAAAGGAGCTGTCAATCACCATCGACATGCCAATCAGAACCGGGTCCGCTCGGTATAAAAGCCGTGCGCTTGCGCTGTTCTTGAGGAGCGCTTGGCTCACAGCCAGTCTCCTCACTTGTGTCGGCCAGCCTGTTCATTTGTGTTAATTTGCTTACGATTTGCTGTATTCTAGTTTTCTCTTTATTAAGAGACTGCCTTATTAGATATGCTTGTGCAGCTCAGTTTATTATCTAGTGAGAAGTTGAACGATCTTTGTGAGAATTGGATTATATGAGATTGTGTTTTGCTAATGGCTAACAGTGTGTACTTCACGAGAACTCTAGTAATGTGAGCAGTTTAGGATATTTATTTGTTAGTTAGTTTAAGGAGGCGTTGCCACATGTGTAATTTTGTTTTGAGGTTATGAAGTTTAGTTAAACTACGTGCTGAAGATTACGGTTTTGTTTCTGCATTTTTCTTTGGTTAGTCAGTTTAGTCGGTTGGGGTTTAGTTAGATCGTTTTGTTATATTTATTTCTTTGTTTTGGCAACACTCCTATTTTCTTTAATTCGATTATTTAACATTACATTTATAATGCATTCTCTATTCATTGTTTGACATTCACTGAATATTAAATACTTAATTTGTTTCACTTAACAAGTGGTCGTTGTGTTCTCGTTCATCCAGCCTCAGTAGACTCACTGATTGTTACGTTTCATCCTTTTTAATATCTTAACAACTTAAACACGTAACAATTACATTAATGTAATGACCTGCATTTCGTTGCCTTGTACTTGTACATGTGTGATGACAATAAATTGAATCTAATCTAAAATCTAATCTAACCTAATGTAACATTAAAATAAATATCTATTCATTCATTCATTTATTTACTTTCGGCTTAAACCCTTTATATATCAAGGGTCGCCACAGCGGAATAAACCACCAACTTATCCAGCATATGTTTAACACAGCGCATGCCCTTCCAGATGCAACCCAGTACTGGGAAACACCCATACACACTCTTTCACACTCATACAACCAATTTAGTTAATCAATTCCCCTATAGCGCATGTGTTTGGACTGTGGGGGAAACCGGAGCACCCAGGGCAAACCCACACCAACACAGGGACAACATCTCCACACAGAAACGCCAACTGACCCAGCCGAGGCTCGAACCAGAGACCTTCTTTCTATGTCGTCCTAATAATGGTCCATAAGTTTTTTAATGTACAAACATCTACTAATATGAACAAACAATTAGTAATACATTTATTGCGGTATTTATTCAACTTTGTTAACGTTAGTCTGTGTTAGTTGATGTTCTAGTTGATGTTAACTGGCAGTGTATTAATTAATGTTCACAAGCACAGCTTCAGGTTTCAATAATGCATTAGTAAATGTTGAAGTATGATTAATTAATTCTCTACTTTGTTATTCATGCCTAGTTAATGTTCGTAAATACATCAACTAATGGAGCATTATTCTAAGGTGTGAGCACAAAATTAATAAACAAACTAAAGCAGCATCTGTGGTTTAGTGGAGCTGCTGTTCATCTGACAGGCGCCTGTGTTTCTGTCTTTCTTTCTCCCCACAGAAGCTGGGCTGGAGTGACTAAGACTGAACTCAAGTATTAATCATGAGATGCTGAGGCCAGAAACATGACGCATATGACAAGCTGAAGGCCAGAAACACACAGAGGTCATTCACTGCAGACACACACACACACACACATATGCACAGTTCAACACTTCACTCTGTATAACAACACAAACACATACATTCATATCTCCATCATTACTGACATGTTCCCTGTGTGTGTGTGTGCGTGTGTGTGTTTTAATATCTCGATGGGGATTTTAACCTGAATGCACACACACTCGTGGGGACTTCTGTCACTATGGGGATCTAAATTGACAGTCCCACGGGTAAGTGTGCTTAAAAACCCTGTAAAGTATTTCGGGAATGTAAAAGTGCAGATTGCTTCCGGCGCAGTAGGTAGTGCTGTCGCCTCACAGCAGGAAGGTCGCTGGTTCGAGCCTCGGCTGGGTCAGTTGGAGTTTGCATGTTCTCCCTGCGTTCACGTGGGTTTCCTCCGGGTGCTCCGGTTTCCCCTACAGTCCAAAGACATGCGGTACAGGTGAATTGAGTAGGCGGAAGTGTATAAGTGTGTCTGGATGTTTCCCAGAGATGGGTTGCAGCTGGAAGGGAATCCGCTGTGTAAAAAACATGCTGGATAAGTTGGCGGTTCATTCCGCTGTGGCAACCCCTGATAAATAAGAGACTAAGCTGAATGAAAATGATTGAATATATATGTGTGTGTGTTAGTGAGTGTGTAAAAAAACACATATTGATAATCACTCATAGGACTACATGCAAATAAATCTTCATGTTAAACTGCTGACAGCGCAGATCTTGATCTTACGGTTTAATGAGTGTGTGTTTGTGTGTGTCGTTTGTCTCTAATGCATGTAAAGCACAGCAGGACTGAGATATGAAACATTTACAGCCTCTGCTCGGAGGAGATTATTCCTGACAGAGGCTGAGATTCATAATTGAGGAGCTGGAATTATCAAGCACAGATTAAGAGGAGAAGAAGAAGTGCAATAACAGGATTTAACCCTCAGCATGCCGGTGTATATGAACACAAGAGTATATAAGCACTCAAAAACACACTCGTTTATGCATTTACTTTCATTTAATTTGTTGCATGAGTCAATTTGGCAAATTAAGTAAGATTAAATGAGTAATATAGTGAATTAATAATGGATAAATATTAATAAATGCAAAAGGAAAAAATACAACATGATATTATAGAAATGTCATTATCTATTTTTAGATTCATGTTTTAAATAAAAACATTATTGAATATTGAATAAGAAGAATAGTTTGACAGATTTAAAGGGCACCTATGGTAAAAAATCTACTTTTCAAGCTGTTTGGACAGACATATGTGCATGTGTGGTGTATAGACCGTCATATTGGGGTGATATAAACACACCCAGTGCTTTTTTTTCAATTTAACAACATAAAAAACGGTGGACCAATTGGAGCGGTTTTCAAACCGACCGCAACTTTACGTAGTAGTGCGGTCCCCCCGCCCACCAATATTGATTGACAGGCGCGTCATCATATCCTCAGTTTGTTGATTCACGTCCGCCATTTTCAGCGTGAGTCGAAGCGATATCACTAAAGGAACACGCTAGCTCTATTTTTAGATGCAAGGCTCATTGGGCTCAACACAAGATCAATATTCTCCACATTATCGCTCTAATCGGAATTATTGGTTGTATCTTTAGGTAGGTTTGCAAACATGTGTACTTCTCATTGAGTCTACCTTGTACTTCAGCCGTTTGCATTTCTCGGGATCACAGAAGCTCCCTGTGATCTTAACTAGCATGCGTTTTAGGATTCTAAACATAGGTTTCTATCAGGGTACACTCAAGTCGACGGCTGGGCGCCGCGGACCGCTGCAGAAACCTATGTTTAGAATTTAAAAATGCGTGGCACGACGATTCGGTACACGTCATGTTTCTGCCGCACAACAGAGAGTGTCTGGTGTGCCATGCCGCGGCTTCGAGCGGCGCATCCGGTGCCTCAGTCAAAGTTAATTCAGTGTGCGTGGTTATTAGTGTCTGTGTACAAGCTCGGCACTTGAAACTAGCACACAGTTGGCTGTAAAACTGTACAAAGACACAAATGATTTTGTTCTCTCTGCTTGGTCTGTGTCAGAGACGTATATGTACGACTGAATGGTGATCCTCTCTCTCCTTCTCCGTCTGCCTGTCTGTTGCAAACGCAGAGCGGGTGAGCTCATGGCCCCGCCCCCTTGTTACATTGGCGGGAAGTCGAAACTAATTTACATGTGAAGCAACACACCCATAAATCAGCGAGCTGTGGACACGCCCCCAACATGACACTTTTTAACACATTATAATAAACAAATCTGAATTGTGTTTTAAACTGAACCTAAACTGGCACACTCAGAAGAACCAGAATATTAATATTAAATCAGAAAAAGAGGTAAACTATGTTCCCTTTTAGGTTATTTATTTTATTATTTACATTGGTAATTACATAAAAATTTGTTACTAGAATAATTGCAAAGTGGATTTAATCTACTGAAGAAATTTCAATTTAATTAATTTAATTAATATCCTGAGTGATTATTTGAGATTTTTAAAATGTTGTTAATTAAAGAGGTTTCGTGTTCACTTCCACCAGAAATTGCCTGCGTTCATTAATGTTGCATGTTTGACTGGACGACACAGTCACACGCCAACTGAGCTGTCAATCTTAATCTAGGATGCTTTTTTATTATAACAGAATATTTATAATTACTGTTATACAGTCTTTTTTAAAGTAGAAATGGTGAACAACGCATACAGTGATGTAAAAATTGTATTTTACAAATGTGCGGTGACATATTTTGAGTTTTTATATTATGGGGCAAGTTTTGGCTAGTTGTAGGGCTACTTTTGGACAACTTTTTACTCTCCATGGGGCTAGTTTTGATTGGGGATTGCACTAGTTTGGAGCTAGTTTTGACTCCAGCAGTTGGGCTAGTTTTGGGCTAGCTTTTACTGGCCATTGAGCTAATTTAGGGCTACTTTTGACTGGTCATTGGGATAGTTTGGCCACTGGGCTACTTTGAACTGGCTATTGGACTAGTTTTGGGTTAGTTTTGAATGGCTATTGGACTACTTTGGACTGGTCATTAGGTTACTTTAGATTGGCCATTGGACTAGTTTTGGGATAGTTTTAACTGGCCATTGGGCTGCTTTGAACTGGGCATTGGACTAGTTTTGGGCTAGTTTTGAATGGGCATTTGGCTAGTATTGACTAATAATTGGGCTAGTTTTGACTGGCCATTACATTAGGTTTATTTGGCCATAGGACTAGTTTTGGGTTAGTATTGACTGGCCATTGGGCTATAGTCATCGGCTATTTTTCACTGGCCATTGGGCTACTTTGAACTGGGCATTGGACTAGTTTTGACTGGCCATTGGATTAGTTTTGACTGGCCATTGGACTAGTTTTGACTGACCATTTGGCTACTTTAGACTATCCATTGGACTAGTTTTGGGTTAGTTTTGACTAGCTATTGTATTAGTTTTGACTGGCTATTGGGCTAGTTTGGACTGGTCATTGGGCTACTTTAGACTGGCCATTGGACTAGTTTTGGGATATATTTTGGACTGAAAATTGGGCATGTTTTGACTGGCCATTGGCTTACTCTGGATTGGCCATTGGACTAGTTTTGGGTTAGTTTTGACTAGCCATTGGATTAGTTTTGAATGGCTATTGGGCTAGTTTTGACTGGTCATTGGGCTACTTTGGACTGGCCATTGGACTAGTTTTGGGCTAGTTTTGACTGGCCATTTGTCTAGTGTTGACTAATAATTAAGCTACTTTGGACTGGCTATTGGACGAGATTTGGGGTGGTTTTGACTGGCCATTGAGCTAATTGTGGTTTAATTTTGATCGGCCTTTGGACTAGTTGTGATTGGTCATTGGGCTACTTTGAATTGGCCATTGGACTAGTTTTGGGTTTGATTTGACTGGCCATTGGGCTACTTTGGACTGGTCATTAGGCGACTTTACACTGGCCATTAGGCTACTTTATACTGGCCATTAGACTAGTTTTGGTATAGTTTTAACTGGCCATTGGGCTACTTCGAACTGGGCTAGTTTTAGCCTGGTTTTTAATGGGCATTTAGCCAGTATTGACTAGTAATTGGGCTAGTTTGGACTGGCCATAGGGTTAGTTTGGCCATTGGGCTACTTTGGACTGGCCATTGGACTAGTTTTGGGCTAGTTTTAATTGGCCATTGGGCTACTTTGAACTGGGCATTGGACTAGTTTTGGGCCTAGTTTTGACTGGTCATTGGGCTAGTTTGGCGATTGGGCTACTTTGGACTGGCCATTGGACTAGTTTCGGGCTAGTTTTAATTGGCAATTAGGCTACTTTGAGCTGGGCATTGGACTAGTTTTGGGCTAGTTTTGACTGGCCATTGGGCTGGTTGTCAACTAATTTTGACTGGCCATTGGGCTACTTTGAACTGGGCATTGGACTAGTTTTGGGCTAGTTTTGAATAGCCATTTGGCTAGTATTGACTAATAATTGGGCTAGTTTTGAATGGCCATTGGATTAGTTTTGACTGGCCATTGGGCTACTTTGGACTGGCCATTGGACTAGTTTTGGATTAGTTTTGACTGGCCATTGGGCTAGTTGTCTCCTAGTTTTGACTGGCCATTGGGCTACTTTGAACTGGGCAATGGGCTAGTTTTGAACAAGTTTTGACTGGCCATCTGGCTAGTTTTTACTGGCCATTGGGCTACTTTGAACTGGGCATTGGACTAGTTTTGGGCTAGTTTTGAATGGCAATTTGGCTAGTATTGTCTAATAATTGGGCTAGTTTTGACTGGGCATTGGGTTAGTTTTGACTGGCCATTGGGCTACTTTGAACTGGGCAATGGGTTAGTTTTGAAGTAGTTTTGACTGGCCATCTGGCTAGTTTTTACTGGCCATTGGGCTACTTTGGACTGGCCATTGGACTAGTTTTGGGTTAGTTTTGAATGGCCATTGGGCTAATTGTTGGTTAGTTTTGACCGGCCATTGGGCTACTTTGAACTGGGCAATGGGCTAGTTTTGAAATAGTTTTGACTGACTATCTGGCTAGTTTTACTGGCCATTGGGCTACTTTGGACTGGCCATTGGACTAGTTTTGGGTTAGTTTTGACTGGCCATTGGGCTAGTTGTGGGCTAAATTTGGACTGACAATTGGGCTAGTTTTGACTGGCCATTGGCTTACTTTGGACTGGCCATTGGACTAGTTTTGGGTTAGTTTTGACTAGCCATTGGATTAGTTTTGACTGGCCATTGGGCTAGTTTCGACTGTTTATTGGGCTACTTTAGACTGGCCATTAGACTAGTTTTGGGCTAGTTTTTACTGGCCATTTGACTAGTATTGAGTAATAATTGGGCAACTTTGGACTGGCTATTGGACTAGTTTTGGGTTGGTTTTGGACTTGCCATTGGACTAGTTGAGGGCTAGATTTGACTGGCCTTTGGACTAGTTTTGACTGGCCATTGAGCTACTTTAGACTGGCCAATGGACTAGTTTTGACTAGACATTGGGCTACTTTGGACTGTCCATTGGACTAGTTTTGGGTTGGTTTTGACTGGCCATTGGACTAGTTGTGAGGTAGTTTTCACTGGCCATTGGACTAGTTTTGATTGGCCATTGAACGTCTTTTGTGTTTGTTTTGACTGGTCATTTAGCTAGTATTGACTGGACATTGAGCTAGTTCATTGGACTAGTATTGACCATTTTTTAGGCTAGATTTGGGTAAGGACTAATGTCCAAGCCTAGATGACCTCATAGCTGGCTATTATACTAATCTAAATGTAATTCAAGAGCATGCTGAGGCCTTTTTCTAAATCTCTAGATGAGACATAAATGAGATTTACTGACGTCTTTCTTTGATAATCTGTGAACAAACTCAGGCGTCTTCATCTTTAATTGGGTGATTTTTCATTCACTGACAGTGTGTTTTTCAGATGATCTGCATCTATAGCCGCTCTCAGTTTAAAGGATCTCGGTGTGTGGTTTTCTTATGTTCATCATTCATCTCCTCTGATATAAGCAGAAATGTGAACATCTATAATTCATGCGTGGTGTTTGAAACAGTGAAAGCGTTTTAACTTCGCACTTCATTTTCTTCACTCCCGCATTCATCGGTCCTGCTTTATAAGGTACTGTGCTCTTCTGATGCACATTTAACTGCAAACCACACAAGACACGCATACACCACTTTCCTCATTTCATATCCTGCTTCACCAGAAAACACTGCACATTACACAAGTAAAGTAGGATACAAACAGAGTTCACAAGACGTTTTTATTGTCTTTTATTACACAACTCTCTGGAATGCTTGATTCTGAGTGGTCAATCAAGGTATGTAATGGATAAAGTACGTCTAGGAGGTTGTTATCACAGAATAAATCTCATCAGCAGGTTTATCTGAAGCCCAATGCAAAATCAAGCACTGTTGAATAAGACTGAAAGGTTTGTTCTGCAAAAAAAAAACACCTCAATGTACTTTACTGCTTATTATATGTCTAATTCCAACATAACATATAAATTAGACAGAAAAACATTGGTCTGAGCCATAATAATTTATTAATTCTTTAATTAAAGCCAAAGCTGATGGAAACAAAACAGGCTGAATGGAGCATAGACTAACCTGTGCATTATTCAGTCACCAGATGGCGCCAAACAGTTTTTAAAAAAAGCGGCGTGATAGATAAGAATATAAATATGGATGTGAATGTATTACTATTCCTATTATACTACTCACAGTATGAGTAAAAAACAGCCTCAGGAATCTCAGAAGTAGTATTTATTAGACTGTGAATATTATTCCACCTTACACCGTGTGAATTAAAAATTTAGCATACATCGGTGCCATTGTCTTTTAAGGGATTCTTAGTGCATGCTAAATTATGTGAGAACACTTTACGTTAATACACGCCTATAGTAAGGATTCATTCACTGGGCGTCTGTTTCGTACTCATTTAGCTAGCTTGTGGGTTAAATTTGGGCGGTCAAGTGACTGAGATGGAAGCGGGAGACTATGGTCATTTTTCAAAATAAAAGATTTTTCAAAATAAAAGATCGTGCAGACTCAAATAATAAATAAAATGGAAATGATTAATGATTTCTTGTGTGACCGGGACCAATTGATCCATAGACCGGTACTGGTCCGGGGCCCAGGTGTTGTGGACCACTGTTTTTGTCTAGTTTTGACTGGTCGTTGGGCTGGTTTTGCCTGATCATTAGACTAGTTTTGGGTTAGTTTTGACTGGTCATTGGGGTAGTTTTGACTGGCCTTTTTGGCTTGCTTTGGGTTTGTTTTTACTTACCATTGGACTAGTTTTGGGTTTGTTTTTAATTACCATTGGGCTAGTATTGGGTTTGCTTTTACTTACCATTGGACTAGTATTGGGTTTGTTTTTACTTACCATTGGACTAGTATTGGGTTTGTTTTTACTTACCATTGGACTAGTATTGGGTTTGTTTTTACTTACCATTGGACTAGTATTGGGTTTGTTTTTACTTACCATTGGACTAGTATTGGGTTTGTTTTTACTTACCATTGGACTAGTTTTGGGTTTGCCTTTACTTACGATTGGGCTAGTATTGGGTTTGTTTTTACTTACGATTGGGCTAGTATTTGGTTTGTTTTTACTTACCATTGGACTAGTATTGGGTTTGTTTTTACTTACCATTGGACGAGTATTTGATTTGTTTTTACTTACCATTGGACGAGTATTGGGTTTGTTTTTACTTACCATTGGGCTAGTATTGGGTTTGTTTTTACTTACCATTGGGCTAGTATTTTGTTTGTTTTTACTTACCATTGGACTAGTATTGGGTTTGTTTTTACTTACCATTGGACTAGTATTGGGTTTGCTTTTACTTACGATTGGGCTAGTATTGGGTTTGTTTTTACTTACCATTGGACTAGTATTGGGTTTGTTTTTACTTACCATTGGACTAGTATTGGGTTTGTTTTTACTTACCATTGGACGAGTATTTGATTTGTTTTTACTTACCATTGGACGAGTATTGGGTTTGTTTTTACTTACCATTGGGCTAGTATTGGGTTTGTTTTTACTTACCATTGGGCTAGTATTGGGTTTGTTTTTACTTACCATTGGATGAGTATTTGATTTGTTTTTACTTACCATTGGACGAGTATTGGGTTTGTTTTTACTTACCATTGGACTAGTTTTGGGTTTGCTTTTACTTACGATTGGGCTAGTATTGGGTTTGTTTTTACTTACCATTGGACTAGTATTGGGTTTGTTTTTACTTACCATTGGACTAGTATTGGGTTTGTTTTTACTTACCATTGGACTAGTATTGGGTTTGTTTTTACTTACCATTGGACTAGTATTGGGTTTGTTTTTACTTACCATTGGACTAGTATTGGGTTTGTTTTTACTTACCATTGGACTAGTATTGGGTTTGTTTTTACTTACCATTGGACTAGTATTGGGTTTGTTTTTACTTACCATTGGACTAGTATTGGGTTTGTTTTTACTTACCATTGGACTAGTATTGGGTTTGTTTTTACTTACCATTGGACTAGTATTGGGTTTGTTTTTACTTACCATTGGACTAGTTTTGGGTTTGCTTTTACTTACGATTGGGCTAGTATTGGGTTTGTTTTTACTTTCAATTGGACTAGTATTGGGTTTGTTTTTACTTACCATTGGACTAGTTTTGGGTTTGCTTTTACTTACGATTGGGCTAGTATTGGGTTTGCTTTTACTTACCATTGGACTAGTATTGGGTTTGTTTTTACTTACCATTGGACTAGTATTGGGTTTGTTTTTACTTACCATTGGACTAGTTTTGGGTTTGCTTTTACTTACGGTTGGGCTAGTATTGGGTTTGTTTTTACTTACCATTGGGCGAGTATTGGGTTTGCTTTTACTTACCATTGGACTAGTATTGGGTTTGTTTTTACTTACCATTGGGCTAGTATTGGGTTTGTTTTTACTTACCATTGGAATAGTATTGGGTTTGTTTTTACTTACCATTGGACTAGTATTGGGTTTGTTTTTACTTACCATTGGACTAGTATTGGGTTTGTTTTACCCTACAAAAACTAACTACAGTAAACTGAAGTAAAACTGCTATATAACTGCAGTACAACAACAGTACATAGAAGTATAACTGCAGTAAAATAAACTACAATTGCAGTTTTTTGGACACAATAAGACTGTGATTTAAGTATATTGCAGTATTACTGCAATACAACTGAAGTACAACAATACAATCAACTGCAGTACAGCTACCACAGTACTACTACAGTACACATGCAGCACAACTACTCCAATAGTACTAAAGTGATACTACTACTATAATGAAGCACAACTACTGCAATAATACTGAAGTGATACTACTACTATAATGCAGTACAATTACTGCAGTGGTACTGAAGTACAACTACCATACCACTATTGCAATACAACTGAAGTACTTCTACAATACAACTGCAGTAAAACTACTACTTTTCCTGCTCGGTGGACAATGGTCTCCAAACGAAGTTTCAGTACTTCAGTTGTATTGCAGTAGTTGTACTGCAGTTGGTTGTATTGTTATACTTCAGTTGTATTGCAGTAATACTACAATAAACTTAAATAACAGTTTTTTCGTGGTTAAAAACTGCACTTTCCAGAATTAAAACAGCGGTATTCTTTAAAAAAACTGCAGTCATTTTTTGTCAGGGTTGACTTACTATTGGGTTAGTATTGGGCTAGTTATGGTCTTGTTTTGACAGGTAAGTTGGCTCGTATTGATTGACCATTAGGATAGTTTGGACTGGTCATTGCACTAGTTTTGGATTAGTTTTGGCTGGTCATTGGGTTATTATTGACTGGCCTTTGGGTTAGTTTTTGAAAGTTTTGACTGGCTTAAAATCTAGCTTTGCTGTTAATGCTTGGTTTAAGGAATGGTTTGTCAAGCCCACTCACCTCCATGATGCACACTCAGAATTCATAATGTTTTAGGTTGTCGTGTGGTGAAGTTGGGGTTTTTGCCCAGATTTAGTTTGAAATGATGTCATTTTACTTCTTTTTTCACTTCGTTTGAAGTATAGCAGGGCTTTAATTTGTACTTTGCACCACTGGGCTTGAGTGACACATGTGTTCACTTCACCGTGTCTTCAATCCTGCTTTCCGCTTATTCAGATGCATGAATACTGTGGCGTCGCCCAGAGCGGTTTAGTGGAGTGACCATGAAATGAGTGGACCGATGGCTCTCTGGCCTCTCGCTGACACGTCTCTGCAGATCACAGTATAATCCACACAGCGCTCACAGACTGACCACCGGCAGGCCTTTCAACACACAAAACCAGGACAACAAAGGAGAGAGGGAGCCAAAGCTGCTCTGGGTTTTCAGGCCTTTCACACATTTTTGCTCATGTGTTTTTTTAGGCTCAAAATTAAACTCAGTACAATTCAGGTTTATATGCACAGCTCTGTTCATGTTGCATGTCAATTCAAAGCAGTTTTATCACAGCAAATAAACTTTTTCTAGTCAAATTATCTAAAATATCGAAGTAAAAAAAAAAAACAAGTAAAAAAAAAAGTTGAAGTGAGTGAAATTGAAGTGAGTTTTTACCTAAAAGAAGCAAAATAATCTGCCAATAGAGTAAGTTTTCAGTTTGAAATAATATTATTTTATTTTTAATGTTAATGTTTAATGTTGTTTTTATTATTAAAAATTGTAACGCGTGGAGTGACAGAGACAACTGAGGTAGGGATCCACGTGCAGGTTTATTGGGTAGTCAAGCAAGCAAAGGTCAACACAGTAGGAATGGCTGACGTGAAACTGATGTTTCGACACAGTGTCGAGATCCCGAAGCGCAAGTGTTTCGAAACACTGTACCGAAGCATGATCCGAAACACACAGGTCACGTGACTAAAGTGTTTCGAACATAGACTGTAAAATATATGGATGGAGTATCCGTGACGTCACCCATAGGTTTCTGAACACTGCAAAAGAAGCTACAAGTAGGCGCCGCCAACCGTTGCCATTTTGTTCGCGCGTCCCACGGCGGGATACCAAACAAGGGCAAAGAGGCGGAGAGTGAGCGGAGCTACAGACACCTGCTGGCACTGTGCTTAGACCTGGCAGACAGACTTTACTTTGGGAGAAACGCTTGATACTTTATTAACTGCGACTCGTTTGTGTTCTGACCACATGTGCTTGGCTGTACACTATATCAATAAAGTGTTTAGACTTTTAAAAACACTGTAGTTATACACTGAGCCACTAAACATTGCTCTTATGACGTTTTTCTACAGGAGGAAAACGCGAATTACTTCCAAACACTTCAGATATAGTGTGTGTGTTAGTAAATGCAGGACTATTGATGAACTCCAGCATAACACTGTATGATAACGCTTCAGATGACTGTTCTAGAGCCTACAGCTAATCAATCTGTCAGATTCTGGAGTGCTTTACGGCTCTAAAGAAAAATATTAATGATAAATTATCTTAAATAAGACCAATGCATTTATAGAGATGGTGTATAAGTATATAACTTTACTCACATGGGAAACGGAGGCCACGTGAATGGTTTGTGAGCACAATTAAATGCACACAGCATCCCATATCATCTGATAATTGTAAGAAATAAGTCCAAAAGGCAGCTGACTGTGTAAAGCCACATAAAACAACACAAAAATATGATGAATATGCCGAGATCAGTGGCTAATCTGCCGGATTCAGCTGAGGTGAAGTGACGGTGACCAGCGAGACCTAGCTGTCACTCAAGTGGCCACGCCCTTAATTATGCAAACTTAATATAACCTAATATAAAGGAAATGGATGAGTTATAAAAAAATTCACCCCCCTCACAGTTGTCATGGAGGGTAATAATAGCTATATGAACCAAAATCGTTCTTTGTACCAGGCTGTAAACACCTTTTTTTCTGCTGTAAAGTTGGCCATTCTAACAGTGGGCTCAATTGAAATTTGCTCTATTATGGAGCCAGGATTAGCGGAATTTTGATGAATTGCAGTCTCAGTTACTTCCGTATTGGCTTCCCGAGGGAGAGCGGGAGGTTGCCGCTTGGTTTCGAAACACTTGGTCACGTGACTAAAGCGATTCAAAGCATTGATCAGTTCAGAAGCGTTTCGAGACCTGGCGAATCTGCATTTGACTGACAGGGTCAGTTAAAAATTTCTGTCATGTATGGCCTAGTCACTAGTGGACCGTCCATGTGCGTGTTGTTACAGGCTTCAAATGACTTGTGGGTTCGATTCCCTACTTGTACAAATGCTCCAAAATCATGATTTTATGCATTGTATTCATGTTACTGTTATGGTGTAGTCTAGATAGGATACAGCTGCAGATACGCCATCAATTTAGAGCATCATTTTTTAACTGTAAAACAATAATGAATATTTTTACAGTACTGTGACGTTTGGGTTTAGGGTTGGGGTAGACGTTCATAAAATACAATAAATGGGAAATTTTATGAATAATATAAATAATTCTTGTTAACTTCTGTCCACAACTGTATATGTTCTATCAACAGCCCTGTTTTATGACCAAAACAAGCCATATTTATTCACAAAGTGTTTATTCGGATGTCAGACCAATGTTGAAACAGAACGATGCACGAACAAAGCATCTCAAAATGATATTAAAGCATTTCAAAACAGCTATATCAGCCTGGATTCGAACCAACAATCCCCACATGGTAGTCAAGAACCCTAACCACTCCACTATATTACTTGAGGGGTCATTCTTACAAAGTGGGGTTTAATACCTCAATCTGCTCAACTGTTCTTTGCTGAAGCTGTTCCAGTGCAATACATAAAAAATGACCACTAGGTGTCACCGTAGAGTGGGGTTTCGAAACGTTTCGAAGCTTCGACACATTTGCTTCAACTGTTTCAGTGCTTCATGAAGCCTCGCTTTGCCCACCACTACAACACGGGTGCAAACAGATGTATAAAGGCAATCCATAATCTTAGTCACTATAACAGGAGAGAGGTCAAAAGGCAGGTGGCAGACAGGACAAAAAGACAAACTAGGCTAAGGTCCAAACGCGGGAAAACAAGACTAGGGGAAACGTGTTGTATTGTCACTTTACAGAAAACAAGACTCGGCCAGGAAGTGAGTGTGTGTGCTGCTAAAGTAGTGTGGAAATCAGTGCAGAAGCAGCATCAGCTGTGGGAGTCCAATCAGTGGAGACTTGGAGCAGGTGTGTGTGTGTGTGGCATGACTGAATATGTAGTCCATAAGTTGTAGTCCATGTGAATGTGAGTGCTTACCAGCAACCTCTGGTGGTTAGATCGCTGGTGAACGTGACAATAATATATAATAATAATAATAATCATCAATTATTTTTCTATAGGCAACGCAGTGGCGTAGTAGGTAGTGCTGTCGCCTCACAGCAAGAAGGTCGCTGGATCGAGCCTCAGCTGGGTCAGTTGGCATTTCTCTGTGGAGTTTGCATGTTCTCCCTGCGTTCGCGTGGGTTTCCTCCGGGTGCTCCGGTTTCCCCTGCAGTCCAAAGAAATGCGGTACAGGTGAATTGGGTGGGCTAAATTGTCCGTAGTGTGTGAGTGTGTGAATAAGTGTGTATTTGTTTCCAAGTGATGGGTTGCAGCTGGAAGGGCATCCGCTGCATAAGACAAATGCTGGAGAGTTGGCGGTTCATTCCACTGTGGCGACCCCAGATTAATGAAGGGTCTAAGCCGAAAAGAAAATGAATGAATGAATATTTTTCTATATTTTTACTTGTCTAAAAGTCTTCTTGGTTTAAGTATTTTTAGATATTTGGACTGAAAACAATACAAAAACTCTATAAGAACAGCTTTTTACAGTTTAGTGGAAGAAAGCATGATTCTGTTTACAAATAAATGTATAGTTCAGCTAAAAATGAAAATTCACTCTCCTTTAGTGTCTGGAAATGTTTCTGAGTTTCTTTATTCTGTTTAAAGAAGATATTTAGAAAAATGTTGGAAGCTGCTAAGCACTACCTTCCATAGCCAGTGGTTACTGGTTTAAAACATTCCTCAAAAAAATACGTTATATATTTTCATACTGACCACAGGGAAAACTCACGGACACAGAATAATATGTGTATATTGGTGGCTCTGGATGGCCACAGTCCTACACTGCAGCTTGGTTCCCCATTCATTTCAAAGAAGCGCTATCCTGTTCTAAAATGGCAGCTCTATCATGGGCGCCGCTTGCCACCATGGGCCCTATGACAAGCTGATATTTAAGAGCATGAGTGGGGGGGTAGCTGGTATCACGGCTGAAAGTGAAGATCGGGGGGCGGGGAGGGGGGGTTGCTGGGTATTGGTATTGTGGCTGAAAGTGAAGAGCGGTCGGGGGGGTTAGGTGGATGTTTGGAATTGGCCTGGGCCCTTGATAATGTCTCTGGGGTCCCTCTAAATGTATGGGCCCTAAGAATCTTCCTAACTCCTCACAATTTTACTATTTAATGAATTCAAGCAAATGTTTGACATTTTAGCTACTTTACACATTAAAAAGGCACCTCGCACATGAAAAATACTATAGTAACTTATAGTTTTTGGACCACAGGCCTACTAAAGTGCATGTCTGCATCTGAAATCGCCTACTACAGTAGGTACTGAATTTGAATTTAAATAGACTGCTCAGCCATTAGAATAGTATGCTCTATACAGTATGAATGTGAGCAGTATGAATGGAACCCAGACGTACTAAATCCGCCATTTTGGCATAATCACGTGACCTACCCGTGTCATTTGCATCGCTTCACTCGCATTCATGAATTCTCTCATGGTGCTTCACAGGATAGCGTAGCCTCCATCTGATGCGCACTTCAGAATCTCGCCGGAATTAGTAAGTCATCCGGGTTCTTCTCGCATACTGTTTTTCGAATTCTGTGAATTCAAACATACTACTCGACTCGCATACTGTTTTTAATCTTCTGCAGTAATTCTACACTTGCTATGGTAACACAACTACAGGAATGTAAACAGACGACCCAATACTGTAGTTACAACTATAGAGTATATTATACTACAAAACACCACAGTTTACTGTAGTAAATCTAATGTATACTACAGTATTTATTACAATTTATCAGTTCACTAATAGTTAACACACTGGAGAGTAAATAGTGAGTACATTTTTATTTTTGGGTGATCTGTCCCTTTAAGATTCAGTCTCAATTTGACTTTTACTATGATACACCACACTTTACTGTAGTAAAAACTCAAGTATAAAACAGTATTTATTACAGTTTATAAGTTCACTATAGTTATTACACTGTAGCGTTCATTAACAAAAATATGCAAGTAATTTTTTAATTCAATTAATCTTTAATGTACAGCAAATACTTTAATATGCTTAACTATAGTGCAGCATGGTGGCACAGTGGGTAGCTTAATCGCCTCACAGCAAGAAGGTTGCTGGTTCGAGTCTCGGCTAGGTCAGTTGGCATTTCTGTGTAGAGTTTGCATGTTCTCCCCATGTTGGTGTGGGTTTCCTCCGGGTGCTCCGGTTTCCCCCACAGTCCAAACACATGTGCTATAGGTGAATTGGGTAAGCTAAATTGTCTGTAGTGTATGAGTGTGAATAGTGAGTATGGATGTTTCCCAGTGATGGGTTGCAGCTGGAAGGGCATCCGCTATATAAAACATATGCTGGATAAGTTGGTGGTTTGTTCCGATGTGGCGACCCCAGATTAGTAAAGGCACTAAGCAGAAAAGAAAATGAATGAATGAATGAACATTAGGCTATGGTTCAAATTATTACTATAAATGACTATAGTATTTTTTCATGTGGGTTACTTCACAATTAAGAAGTCACAGCTTTGGTCTAATAATTCACTGAAATCCATTTAGCTAATTAAGACCTATTTGACTTCATAACTGCTGTGATGAAGCGATTGGATTTCTGATTTGATCTTGTGAAAGCGATAGCAAATACCATTGTGTGTGTGTGTGTGTGTGTGCATGTGTGTGACTACGAGGAAACACAGGCCTCATTCACCGACGAACGGGATTTGGCTTCGAGCCTGAGGAAAAGCCATCAGAATTAAAATGCAAATGAGCAGAGGATTACGGATGAAAAGAGCATTTACCGCATATATTCCCCATTTTAAACTGTTGCTGTTGCTTCTCATTGCAGACGTTTACCTAAAGCACACAGTTATCGGGAGCACATTCATCACGCTGACGTCTGGAGGAGCGCTTGAGCATTCGTCCTTAGTTTTACACTCTTTGGAGATAAAAACGTGAAGCCGTAACACTGTTATCAAGGACTGGGGTTAATTCACAGCTTTCAGTGATACCTAAATGCGAATTAATTCAAGACCGAGCTTATTTTTTAGGATTTATTATTGGGTGAATTATTATTTTGAATTACCAGATTCATTTTATTTAGTATGTACACACTCTAAATAATGCCGGGGTTTTTAACCAAACATTGGATCAAATATTGACAAACCCAATGTTGGCTTAGGACCCTCTCACAGCAAAATCCTCTGAGTAAAACTTACTCAATTCACAGAGCATTTGGTCCCTCTTTAAATAAGGGAAAACAGGTTGGTAATAAGTACATTTGTGGATTTGCTTATTGGTGGAGTTGACCCTCTGCTGAGATTTTGAGAGATTTAATGTATTATACTTCAGCTGATTTCATCTAAAGCCTGGTTTATACTTGACGTGTCCGCTAGTTCGCTTGAGTGCGCACAGCGAATGTGACGTCATTGCGGAAGTTCACTTTGCGAGCGCGTGACATCATTTCGGCTAAAAATCTCTTGTAAGTGTTTCATATTCAACTCAAATCAACTGTTCTCAAAAAATGCCGTGCGCACCGCCACAACTGATTTGAGTTGAATATGAAACCCTTTTAGAGATTTTGTCTGAAACAGTACCTCCAAACAGACATCTTTCTGATCTGTGATCATAGAGAAAACCAGATGAACAATAATTCTTGGCTAGAAATTGCAACAGTCGTGGGAAAGGAGGAACATTTTTTGTTAAAAGGTTTGAAAAAAACCTGAAGGATAAGTTTGTTTTTAAAGCCAAAAGAGGCCATGGCAAAAGTGGAGACCCAGTACACAGTTACAGAAATATGTTTTTCCAGCAGTCATGGGTTTTTACACTGATGTATGTGTTACAGTTTTGAATTTAAAACAACTCGATAGTTACAAAACTTTAATTAAGGAACAAATTATTCTTTTATAACTGGAAAGGAAAAATTAAACCTATTGGTTTACAAAATACTGATGACCAGTTTCTCTAGGCATTATTGATGATGATGGTTAAGAATGTTGGACCATTATTGTCTTTTTAGCATAAGAAGAGGACAGAAATTCAATTCAATTCACCTTTATTTGTATAGCGCTTATACAATGTAGATTGTGTCAAAGCAGCTTCACATAAAAGGTCACAGTAAATAGGAACAGTGTAGTTCAGTTTGTAGTGTTTAAGTTCAGTTCAGTTGAGCTCAGTTCAGTGTGGTTTAAAAATCACTACTGAGAGTCCAAACACTGAAGAGCAAATCCAACGATGCGCAGCTCTACAGATCCTGAACCATGCAAGCCAGTGGCGACAGCGGAGAGGGAAAAAAAAACTTCACTAAATGGCGGAAGTGAAGAAAAAAAACCTTGAGAGAAACCAGGCTCAGTTGGGCACGACCATTTTAATTTCTCCGCTGGCCAAACGTCTTGTGCAGAGCTGCAGTCTCAGCGGCGGAGGCTAGAAGCTGGCCTCAGCGAAGACTCGTCTGTCTCTGGAGCATCACAGGAATCAGTCTCATGTTCCACTCCTCCATGACCACCACAGTAGCTGCTCAGGATACGGCCTGGTCCAGGATATGGAAACCTTGGGATCATCTCGTCGTTGGTCTTGGGTCAAATCAGTGACTCTGCGTAGTCTGAGGGCCTCGGGAAGAGTATCCCCAGGTGGAAATGGAGAATAAAGAGAATAATTAGCGTAGCTGCTGTTCATAGTGTATATAAACTAGATGCAGAACCTGTGTGGAAACCCGCTAAGTGGTGCACTGAGTGTATGCTTTACTAAACAGATAGGTCTTTAATCTAGTTTTGAATAGGGAGAGTACTAGCCAGATAGTGATATGTGAAAGTGGAGCGGGCTAAATCTAAAAAAACATCTATATTTTTAGTAAGTGTACTCTTTTTGCTTTTATTCTTGCCAAAATAAAAATATATTTGTAGAGCAACTCATGTTCTGCTGTTGTTCATATATTAATAAATTATAATAAGTAGAAATGTCTGAGATAAGAACAAAAGCAAGTGATGCATCATAGTTTGATTTAAAAATATATAGAATGATTAAAAAAATCCTTATAATCATAAAATAATTTATAAAAACAATAAAAAATAATTAGTTTGAAAATACTGAACGATATTAATGATATGACGTAGTTCCGGAAACTTCCTACTTCTCTGTTTATCCGTCTGATTTTACGGTGGGTTTCTTTTGACCGCCCCTGTCATTTAAAAGAATATCACAACGGCGAATGCGACAAGTATAAAAGCCTCATCCGTTTCATGAGGTGCGCGCGCAGTCAGCGGAGGCGCGTGATGCGGTGCCAGGCGAAAGTATAAATCCAGCTTAAGGCTTTGACCAGGGGGCAAACTGGCCATAGAGAGCACCGGGACATTTCCATGTCCATGGCTCTGGCCTGACGTGTAACACAACACCCCCCCAACCCTAGCAACCCCCCACCCCACCCCTGTCCGTCCATCAGAACCCCCACCACCCTCACTGAGCTTGATTTCTGCCAGCGTTCACTAAATCACATCAGACGTGACCTGCCTATCAGCACCTTTGGCCCGATGGAAAATGTTTTCCCAGTCCGCCCCTGGCTGTGACTGAAGTAAGTTGTAGTTTCTATTCTGTGTTTCTGCTTACAGCAGGTGTTCATCATCAGTTCTCAATCATCACCTAATTAATACTTTCACTGTCTCATTATCTTAAGTAGCATTAACTCAATTTGGAGAGGGACCAAATACTATCTAAACTGAGTAAATTTTACTTAGAGGATTTTGCTGTGATCATACACCCAGTGCAATAAGGCGCAAGACGTGTTTGACACGATTTGTTGCTGATTTTAGACCAGCACGACCGTAATTTTCACGTTTTGCACAGCATTGTTTAAATGGCAAAACAATGTACGCCACTTTGTGGACTCATAGGTGTACTGGTCTGAAAATGAGGTGTGTTAAGACGCCATTGACCAACTGAAAGCTGCTCTAAAGTCCAGCATAGAGTTTTTGTAAATAAAAGAACACCTGAGTTATGCACCTATGCAGGTCCAAACGCTTACCCATTGCTTAATACACACAAGATGTACAGCAATTCATATCTTTACAGATGAAAACAATAAAGGATTACAATGTTACAAACTTATTATTTTGTACAGAAATATAAAAAGCACTGCCTCCATGCCTTCTTCACCTCAGGGGGAGGGGGATTGGAGGGGTTTGGGCACAACGACGCTGTTCTAGTCAGTTTATTCATGATAATCTGCATTTGTATAATGGTATTATTATTATCAGTATTATTTATTATGTGCATATTTATATTTGTTTTAATAAAAAGTAGTTTAGATTTGTCCACCTGTGGGGTTTTGGAGACGTCTGCATCACCATACAGAGCATAAGAACAGGACGTGTGTTTGGATATAACTCAGTGTTTTGACCACACTTCATTATTATTGTACATTTATTCCTTTGCTGGAAATTAGAGCTGAATTTAGAAATAGTTTTGACACAAATCTTTGTGCTTAACAAAGGAAATTAAATGTGTCGGCTAATGGATGTGTTCAGTGGAGTGAGTTTGCTCCGTTTCCTTACTCCACCAAAGTAAAGGAGTAAAGTAAAGAGAAAAAGTAAAGTAAAGAGGCTGAATGGAGGAGGCTCGTTCTTTATCCTCGAGCTGCAGATGCTCTGTTTAACTATTTTCTCACTAGTGAAGCTTCAGTTTTTACACTTATAAAGTCCGCCATGTACATAACAAATGCCTCATAGTGTGACGCAACTGACTCTTAAAGGGAATGAGAGATGAGACTCTGATTGGTTTAATGCACATCATGCTCAAAACACACCCAGAACTCATTAAGAGAATAAGCACAACCCTGTTAGACCATGCGCCGGGGCGCAGAGCGTATTTATCCATCCTTAATATAGCAATAGTGGATTCAGACATGCCCTTAATGCTCTTCTGTCATGTGCTTTAGACTTTGCACGTAGAGCGTTAAAATAGAGCCCTAAAACTTTAAATGAACCTTTTGCCTTATTCATGAATTAGTTAAAATACCAATGTTGATTATTTGTATGTTTTTTATGTTGAAATTAACTTCAAACTTAATTGGTACTTTATAAGATTCTCTCAGTGTTAGTTATCAAATGTTAAAAAAGAAACTTTATTGTATATTGTTACCATTTATATAAAACATTTTAAATCTGCAGTGTGACAGTAAAGACTGGTTTATACTTTTGCGTCGAGTGATCCCTGTGACCCACTGTGCCTGCCTTGTGCATAGTTGTGCTGATATTTTCGTGAAATTTGCCTGCTTCAGGGGCGTACCAACCGGGGGTTGGGGAGGTCGGGGGGGGGGGGGGGGGGGGGGGGGGGGGGGCTCACTTTTAGAGACAGACCATTTACAAACAGGTGATTAATAATTATATGAACGTATGATCTCATACAGCCGCGCCCCCACTTTTAAAATGTCCGCTACGCCCGTGCCCTGCTTACAACTGTTTGAAACTGTCTGCTTTATAATGCTAAGTACATTAATTTATGTATAATACACTGTAATTATCTGTTAATGAGGGCGACGCAGTGGCGCAGTAGGTAGTGCGATCGCCTCACAGCAAGAAGGTCGCCGGTTCAAGTCTCGGCTGGGTCAGTTGGTGTTTCTGTGTGGAGTTTGCGTGGGTTTCCCCCCGGTGCTCCGGTTTCCCCTGCAGTCTAAACACATGCGGTACATGTGAATTGAGTAGGCTAAATTGTCCATAGTGTATGAGTGTGGATGGATGTTTCCCAGAGATGGATTGCTGCTGGAAGGGCATCCGCTGCGTAAAACATATGCTGGATAAGTTGGCGGTTCATTCCGCTGTGGCGACCCCGGATTAATAAAGGGAAAAACCCGAAAAGAAAATGAATGAATGAATATCTGTTAATGAACAGTTTCCGTATTTTGTGTTTTCTGTTTATTTACGGTTGTGAATTGCATTATGGGATATTGATCTCTGCTCAAATTCAACTCATAACACAACTCAACTTAAAATACAGTTTAACAAAGTGACTTTTACTGACATTTTAGAAGTTTGAAATAATATATTGTATAATAAATAGAGAAATAAGTCTGTAAAATAACAGAGAATGTACTGCCAGGTTATTACAAGGGTTTTGGAGTGTAATAAATAACACCAAACCAGACAATATAGCACTGCTAACTATTAAACATGTTCAGAAAAAATCACTTTTTACTACTTTTTTAAGGTTAAAAGTTGTTGAAAGAAAGATCAAGATCTCAAAATATGAGAATAAGATAATGCAAAATATGGAAAACTGCTCCTTTATGGATATTTTTGACAGTGTAGTTTGTATTCTATTAGAAACACAGCTGTGGCTTCATTGGCTGACCTTTATTTCAAAAACAGAGAGAGAGAGAGAGAGAGAGAGACTTGTGTCCACCGACTCTGAGAAAACTCTTTTAGTTTTATCAGCTAAGTGTCTGCCGGTGCTCGAGTCCAGAGAAAGGCACTTGAAAGGCTCTCCTGCCTCTTGCTGACTCAGATACTGTGAGCAGGTCTTGATTTGAACTCTTTTCTGACTGTAGGCAAGTGTTTTAAAGACGCTTTGATCTTCTCATTTTTTCAAGTGTGTGTGTGTGTGTGTGTGTGTGTGTGTGTGTGTGTGTGTGTGTGTGTGTGTGTGTGTGTGTGTGTGTGTGTGTGCGTGTGTGTGTGTGTGTGTGTGTGTGTGTGTGTGTGTGTGTGTGTGTGTGTGTGTGTGTGTGCGTGTGTGCGTGTGTGCGTGTGTGTGTGTGTGTGTAAGGTATACTAGAATTTCTGTTCTCCTGTAAATGTATGTAGGTCATGTTACAGCAAAAAGAATCCTTAACTGTTTTATTACGTAAATATTGATTGATTGATTAAATGAAAATAAGGGGTAGATGGATTATAGATTGATGTAATGAAGGATGGATGGAACAACAGAAAAAAATGAGGGATAGATGGAACAATAGAATAGGAAAGTTATGGGTGGATGGATAGAACAATTGTTAAAATATGGAATTACAGGAAGTGATTCACGGATTGGTGGAACGATGGAGTGGATATAACAATAGACAAAATGAGGGATGGATGGAACCATACAATAGGAAAATTATGGAGGGATGGATAGAACAATAGTCAAAATATGGGATGGATGGATGGATGAATTCATCAAGTGATTCATGGATGGATTGACTGGTGACACGATACAAAATGATGGATGGATATATAGATGGATATAACAACAGAAGGATTGCATGGATGGTTATGGATGGAGGGATGGATAGAACAATAGACAAAATGAGGGATGGATGGAACAATAGTCAAAATATGGGATGGATGCATGGATGGATGGATGGAACAACAGACAAACTGAGGGATGGAGGTTTGCGTGGATGGTGATGGTGGATGGATGGATGGATAGAACAATAGACATAATGAGGGATGGATGGAGGGGCGGATGGATGGAACAATAGTCAAAATATGGGATGGATGGATATACCAGACAAACTGAGGAATGGAGGGTTGCATGGATGGTTATGGATGGAGGAATGGATAGAACAATAGACAATGAGGGATGGATGGAGGGACGGATGGATGGAACAATAGTCAAAATATGGGATGGATGGATGGATGGATGGAACAACAGACAAACTGAGGGATGGAGGTTTGCGTGGATGGTGATGATGGATGGATGGATAGAACAATAGACGTAATGAGGGATGGATGGAGGGGCGGATGGATGGATGGATGGATAGATATACCAGAAAAACTGAGGGATGGAGGGTTGAGTGTATGGTGGCGATGGATGGATGGATGGATAGAACAACAGACAAAATGATGGATGGATGGATGGATGAATGGATGGATAGAACAACAGACAAACTGAGAGATGGAGGGTTGGATGGATGGATGAATGGAGGGAAGGAGGGATAGAACAACAGACAAACTGGTGGATGGATGGATGAATGGATGGATAGATAGAACAACAGACAAACTGAGAAATGGAGGGTTAAATGGATGGAGGGATGGATGGATAGAACAATAGACAAAATGAGGGATGGATGGTAGCATGGATTGATGGATGGTAATGGATGGATGGATGGATGGATAGAACAACAGACAAAATGAGAGATGGAGAGTTGCATGGATGGATGGATGGATGGAACAATAGACAAACTGAGGGATGGAGGTTTGTGTGGATGGTGATGATGAATGGATGGATGAATAGAACAATAGACATAATGAGGGATGGATGGAGGGGCGGATGGATGAAACAATAGTCAAAATTTGGGATGGATGGATGGATGGATATACCAGACAAATTGAGGGATGGAGGGTTGCGTGGATGGTGGCGATGGATGGATGGATAGAACAACAGACAAAATGATGGATGGATGGATGGAACAACAGACAAACTGAGAGATGGAGGGTTGGATGGATGGATGGAGGGAAGGAGGGATAGAAAAACAGACAAACTGGTATATGGATGGATGGATGGATTAATAGATGGATAGCTAGAACAACAGACAAACTGGTGGATGGATGGATGAATGGATGGATAGATAGATAGAACAACAGACAAACTGAGAGATGGAGGTTGGATGGATGGAGGGATGGAGGGATAGAACAATAGACAAAATGAGGGATGGATGGTTGCATGGATTGATGATGGTAATGGATGGATGGATGGATTGATAGAACAACAGACAAAATGAGAGATGGAGAGTTGCATGGATGGATGGATGGATGAAACAATAGTCAAAATATGGGATGGATGGGTGGATGGATATACCAGACAAACTGAGGGATGGAGGGTTGCGTGGATGGTGGCGATGGATGGATGGATGGATGGATGGATAGAACAACAGACAAAATGATGGATGGATGGAACAACAGACAAACTGAGAGATGGAGGGTTGGATGGATGGATGGAGGGAAGGAGGGATAGAAAAACAGACAAACTGGTATATGGATGGATGGATGGATTAATAGATGGATAGCTTGAACAACAGACAAACTGGTGGATGGATGGATGAATGGATGGATAGATAGATAGAACAACAGACAAACTGAGAGATGGAGGTTGGATGGATGGAGGGATGGAGGGATAGAACAATAGACAAAATGAGGGATGGATGGTTACATGGATTGATGATGGTAATGGAAGGATGGATGGATTGATAGAACAACAGACAAAATGAGAGATGGAGAGTTGCATGGATGGATGGATGGATGGATGAATAGAACATTAGACAAAATATGGGATGGATGGGTGGATGGATGGATGAATTCATGAAATGATTCATGGATGGATTAATTGGTGACACGATACAAAATGATGGATGGATATAACAACAGATAAAATGAGGGATGGATGGATGGATGAATGGATGGATGGAGGGATAGAACAATAGACAAAATGAGGGATGGATGGATGGATGGATGGATGGATGGATAGATGGATGGATAGAACAACAGACAAAATGAGAGATGGAGAGTTGCATGGAAGGATGAATAGAACAATAGACAAAATATGGGATGCATGGATGGATGGATGGATGGATAGATGGATGGATTCATGAAGTGATTCATGCATGGATTGATTGGTGACACGATACAAAATGATGGATGGATGTATGGATGGATATAACAGACAAACTGAGGGATGGAGGGTTGCATGGATGGTGATGAAGGATAGATGGATGGATGGATGGATGGATGGATGGATGGATGGATGGATGGATAGAATAGACAAAATGAGGGATGGATGGAGGGATGGATGGAACCATACAATAGGAAAATTATGGATGGATGGATGGATGGATGGAACAATCAACAAAACAAGGGTTGGATAATTGATATACTGATTGATGGATGAATGGAACGATACCAAATGAAAATAATGATGAATGGATGGAAAAAATGATGGATGGATGAATAGATAAATATAATGATAGACAAAATGATGGATGGATGAATAGAAAAATATAATGATAGGCGAAATGATGGATGGATGAATAGATAAATATAATGATAGACAAAATGATGGATGGATGAATAGATAAATATTATGATAGACAAATTGATGGATGGATGAATAGATAAATATAATGATAGACAAAATGATGGATGGATGAATAGATAAATATATTGATAGACAAAATGATGGATGGATGAATAGATGGATGAATGGATTTATAGAGAAATGAAAAATACACAAAATATGTGGATGGAAGGATAAACCTATAGACAAAATGTATTAATGGATGAACAGAACGAACAAAAACAATGAGTGGATAGAAGAAAAGAACAGACAGGCTGGGTGGATAGGTAGATAGATGAATGGATGGATGGACAGAATAAGAATAGTCCTGTATAAATGGAGTGGTCTGTTGTGATGTGTTGTTGTTTCAGGTATGGGCCGCTATAGAAACACTTTATCCATCCATTAGTAAATTGGGTCACATCTAAATGGTTTCAGGATGCTGTGATGTTTTCACTTTCTTTTCTCTCTCTCTCTCTCTCTCTCTCTCTCTCTCTCTCTCTCTCTCTCTCTCTCTCTCTCTCTCTCTCTCTCTCTCTCTCTCTCTCTCTCTCTCGCTCTCTCTCTCTCTCACCTGATCTGATTCTTCTGACAGCCACCGCGAAACTGGCACATCCCATAATATTTATAGAACACACAGGTTATGGCAGACTACAGTCCTGTGAAGCTGAGCAGAGGTGTGTGTGTGTGTGTGCGTGTGTGTGGCATCACAAAATAATCAGATGCAGACAATAATTGAATGACCAGAGCTCCCTCTGCTGGAGAAACGCACAAGTGCAGCGGGTAAAATAAATAGAGAATCAGCTTCATTCACCAAGTATGCGAAAACACACAACGATATTTATGTATGTATGTATGTATTGATTGATTGATTGATTGATTGATTGATTGATTGATTGATTGATTGATTGATTGATTGATTGATTGTGGTTTACTGATTTCTTTTCTCTTTGTCATGATGACAGTATATAATATTAGACTAGATATTCTTCAAGATACTAGTGTTCATCTTAAAGTGACATTTAAAGGCTTAACTAGGTTAATTAGGGTAAAGTTAGGGTAATAAGGCAAGTCATTGTATAACAGGGGTTTGTTCTGGAGACAATCCAAAACTAATATTGGTGAAGGGGCTAATAATATTGACCACAAAATGGCTTTAAAACTGTTTTTATTCTAGCCGAAATAAAACAAATAAGACTTTCTCCAGAAGAAAAAATATTCATGTTCATGCTGTCATTATTAAAATCATTGTGTCATTATTAATCTGAGAAAATGCATTTAAAAAAACATTTAATCATTCATAATAATAAATAATAATAATGTTTTGTTTTATTTAATTTATTTATTTTTATTTCATACATTTTTTATATTTATTTCTGTGTTTGGTTGAAAATAATTCAGTATACTAAACTGCGTTACTAACATAAACATTCATTCATTTTCTTTTCGGCTTAGTCCCTTTATTAACCAGGGATCACCACCGCGGAATGAACCGCCAACTTATCCAGCATATGTTTTACGCAGCGGATGCACTTCAAGCTGCAACCCATCGCTGGGAAACACCCATGCACTCTCATTTACATACATACACTACGGCCAGTTCCTCTATAGCGCATGTGTTTGGAGTGTGGGGGAAACCGGAGCACCCGTAACCCACACCAACACGGGGAGAACATGCAAACGCCACACAGAAACACCAACTGATCCAGCCGGGGATCAAAACAGCGACATAACATAAACATTCTAATTTATATATATATAATTTTTCTTTATTTCTTTATTTCTGTTCAACCCTTCATTTTTTTATTTCTATTTTTATTTATTTGTCTATCTATTTTATCCTTTATTCATTCATTCATTCATTTTCTTTTCATCTTAGTCCCTTAATTAATCAGGGGTCGCCACAGCGGAATGAACCGCCAACTTATCCAG
Organism: Danio aesculapii; assembly: GCF_903798145.1. Taxonomy (NCBI): domain Eukaryota; kingdom Metazoa; phylum Chordata; class Actinopteri; order Cypriniformes; family Danionidae; genus Danio; species Danio aesculapii. The sequence goes on along the minus strand of NC_079443.1, from coordinate 52,678,699 downwards.
CATATGTTTTACACAGTGGATGCCCTTCCAGCTGCAACCCATAACTGGGAAACATCCAACACACTCATTCACACTGCAGAAATATGAACAGTGTCCTGAGCCGTGGCTGGGCGCCGCCGGTGTGTGTACCCTGATAGAAACCTATGTTTAGAAGTCTGAAATGTGTGGCGCTACTAGGTGCGCCGCCATCCAATTAACAGTATATGTGATTGTGATTGACTATATGAATGTATTAATGAAGGTGTAAACTAATGCACTCATTACTCCAAAGCCATATGATGCTGCTCAAACTGTATATAACTTTATTCTATTGGAAGTATACTTCGTCTTACTGAAGTTTCAGACACGTATCTCAGCATTATCTATGTAAGTGACGTTTACCTGACTTCTAACTTATAATGCCAGCTACTATTAGGAAAATAGGCTATGAGATATGATATGCCTAATGGGAGATGGATATTAGATCCTTACATGCCCTGCTGTCCTCAAGGGGCACACTCACCAGAGCACCCGTATAATCCCAGAGATCATAGAGAGGACCATAGAGAGACTAGACACAAGGGGCTTATATATAAATGACATGGTAAGGGTATACTTGGGTTAAATAACAATTAAAAACTATACTTAGGGAATATGTCAGCCTGGTCTGGGGAGCAGGATGCAGCTGGGGCATAGAAATTAAGACTAATGATCAAACTGTAGATATGATGGATGTGATATGAACCATAAGGGAGGAGGACAGTATGTTTAAAACTGTGTGAAAGAGGCCGATCAATGGGACATGTGATCATATCGCCTCTGTTGTTGCAAACTGCGCTTGTGACAATAAACGCTTCAACCGGAGTAACTCAGAACGACTTCGGACTTCTTTTTGTAGACTTTGGTTATTTACGAAACAATATCTAAGAACCAGAACAGATTTCCACAACACGCCGAGCAGCACTTCTGATGTGTGTCCCTCTTAAGACTAAAAGCTTGTCTGTTAGACTCAGCATGGACAAAACTAATGTAATTCGCATTTCGTAATATCATTTTGTATTTTTATTATTATTTATTTATTTATTTTTATTTGTTTATTTACTCATTCATTCATTTTCTTTTCGGCTTAGTCCCTTTATTAATCAGGGGTCGCCACAGCGGAATGAACCGCCAACTTATCCAGCACATGTTTTACACAGCGGATGCCCTTCCAGCTGCAACCCATCTCTTGGAAACATCCACACACACTCACTCACACTCATACACTACGGACAATTTAGCCTTTCTAATTCCCCTATAGCGCATGTGTTTGGACTGTGGGGGCAACCAGAGCACCCAGAGGAAACCCACGCCAACATGGGGAGAACATGTAAACCTTCCTTTATTATTTCTATTTTTTTATCTGTTTTTTATTTAAAACCTTCCTTTTTATTTTTTTCTGGTATTTAAAACGTTTTTTTTTTTAGTTTTTTGATATTCTTTGTTTTTTAATTCATTGTTTGTTTGTTTGTTTGTTTGTTTGTTTGTTTGTTTGTTTGTTTGTTTGTTTTAAAATCCCTTTTTATTTGTGTTTTTTAATTCTTTGTTTGTTTGTTTGTTTGTTTGTTTGTTTTAAACTCCCTTTTTATTTGTGTTTTTTAATTCTTTGTTTGTTTGTTTGTTTGTTTGTTTGTTTGTTTGTTTGTTTGTTTGTTTGTTTGTTTGTTTGTTTTAAACTCCCTTTTTATTTGTGTTTTTGTAATTTTTTGTTTGTTTGTTCTTTCGTTTTTTCAGTTTTATTTAGTCAGTTTATCAATATGTTTGATCTTTTGTTGTTGTTTTAATTGTTTTGTTGTTGTTTTTGAAACCTTTTTCATTTCTGCTTTCATTTATTTCAGAGGCTTGTTGTTTGAATATTAAAAACTTAATTTCTATTTTCTTTGTTTATTTATATTTTGTTGCTGTTTCAGAGTTTGTTTTGCTTTGCTATATTTTTTTCTTTTGTTTGTGTGTATTTTTATTTATTTATTTATTTATTTATTAGAGGCTGATTGTTCAATAGTATCTGGATGCAGCCTTTATGATGCAAGCTGGGATTGCATCACTCAGCGATGCAATGTCAGACCCAATGCACTCAATGGAGTGCCGTCACTGTGAGGGGTAGGGTTGGGGGTGGGGTTAGGTGAGCCCATTTAAAAGCATCGGATGCAGCTCAGATTGCACTGCACCTTAATTTCTGCTTTTATTGTATTTATTTATTGTGTTTTTTAAATATTTTTTTATTTCTTCTTTTATTTCTTTGTTCTGAATCCTTCATTTCTTTATTTCTGCTTTTATTTATTTAGTTAGTTAGTTTGTTTTGTTTTTTAAACTTTCCTTTATTATTTCTGCTTTAATTTGATTATTTTTGTTGTTTTTTTAAATATGTTTGTTTTGTTTTTGAATCCTTTTTGTTTATTTCTTTATTTGAGTCTTATTGTTTGTATTGAAAACTTCATTTCTTTATTTCTGCTATTATAAAATTTTAGCATTTCTTTGCTTTGTGTTTTGTTTTTAAAACCTTCCTTTCTTATTTATGCATTTATTTTACTTTATTATTATAATTTTTTGGTATGCTTGTTCTGTTTGGTATGCTTGTTCTGTTTGGTATGCTTGTTCTGGTTGTTTTGTTGGGTCAGCATTATTAGCACTGTGGCCTCACAGCAAGAAAGTTGCTGGTTTGAGTCCCGGCTGGGTCAGTTGGTGTTTATGTGGAGTTTGCATGCTCTCCCTGTGTTGGTGTGGGGTTCCTAAGAGTGCTCCGGTTTCCCCCACAGTTCAAACACATGTGCTATAGTGTGTGTGCGTGTGCGTGCGTGTGTATGAGTGAGTGAGTGAGTGAGTAAGAGTGTTTCCCAGTACTGGTTGCAGCTGGAAGAGCATCTGCTGTGTAAAACATATGCTGAATAAGTTGGCAGTTCATTCCGCTGTGGCGACTGCCGAAAAGAAAATTAATGAATAAAAATTTAATGTACTGTTTACTATATATTTATAATGAAGATTTGCATTTTGTATGAGAGTCCTAATTTGAGTCACATGACCAGTCTATATAGAGTGCTTTGAGTTTTAGTCATGTTCTTTAAACGGTAATTAACATTACAAAAATTAACACAGAATCCAATGTAACCACAGTCATGCATTACTTTTTAATATTAAAGTTCATGCCTTCATTAATAAAATTTCATAAAGGAAATTTATTTTATAATGTATTTAATTAAATTGTTTATAATTTATTTATAGTTTACATTTTTTTATTATTATTTTTTTTAATTTGTTTAAATTTGCTTTATTTTGTTTTATTTTTCTTTCTTTGGTTGAAAATAATTTAGTATATTGAAATGCAGTTTAAAATACATTAAATCATTTTGTTTTTTATGTAACATAAAAATAATAAAAATACTAAATAATTTTATTTATTTATTTTATTTTTTATCTTTATTTATTTTATTTATTCATTAAAAAATTATTTAATCTTTATTTTATTTATTTATTTTATTTGCTTTATTTTTATTTTGTTGAAAATAATTCAGTATACTGAACTGCACTACACTACACTACACACAACTACACTAAATCATATTGTTTGTCATGTAACATAAAAATATTACAAATATTAAATAGTTTCATTTTCGTTCATTTATTTATTTTATTTTTATTTTAAATTATTTTATTTCATTCATTCATTAATTTTCCTTCAGCTTAGTCCCTTTATTTATCAGGGGTCGCCACAGCGGAATGAACCACCAACTTATCCAGCATATTTTTTTATAAAGCAGATGCCCTTTCAGCCGCAACCCAGTACTGGGAAACACTCATTCACACACACATACACTACGACCAATTTAGTTCATCAATTCCCCTGTAGTGCATGTCTTTGGACTGTGGGGGAAACCGGAGCACCTGGAGGAAACCTCTGCTTATTTATTTATTTATTTATTTATTTGTTTGTTGTTTATTTGTTCTTTTGTTGTTGATGTTTGAACTTTTTGTTGTTTTAATAAACCTTCTTTTTTTAATGCTAAACTAATTTATTTATTTATTTTTTAGTCTTTTTGCAATGGTTCATTCCGCTGTGGCGACCCCTGATTAATAAAGGAACAAAGCCGAAAAAAAATGAATGAATGAATGAATGAGTGAGAGTCTTATTGTTTGTTTCTAATCTTTCATTTCTTTATTTTTGTTTTGTTTTATGTTTTAGAATTGTTTTTTGAAATATTCCTTTTTTTATTTCTGCTTTTATTTTATTATTTGCTTTTTAAGTTTGTACTTTTGTTGTTGATGTTTTTATTTTTTGATGAACAGACGACATTTTTTCATATTTATTTTGTCTTGTTGTTTGTATTGAATCCCTTATTTCTTTACTTCTGCTGTAATTTTTGTGAGGTTTTTTTTATTTTATTTTATTTTGTTTTTCTTTTGTCATTGATGTTTTATTTGTTTTGTTGTTTTTAAAACCTTTTCATTTCTACATTTATTTATTTGTTTATTACAGTCTTATTGTTTGTATTGAAACCTACCTTTATTTATTTCTGGTTTTATTTCTTTGTTTATTTGTTTATTTATTTTGTATGCTTGTTGTCTTTTTTTTTTTTTTTTTTTTAAACTTTCCTTTTTTATTTCTGCTTTTATTTTCTTACATATTTTGGTATGTTTGTTCGTTTGTTGCTGATGTCTTTTTATTTATTTATTTATTTCTACTGTCTGTTCTTTTTGTTGTTGTTGTTTTCATTTTATTTTTATTTTTTTAACCTTTCTTTTTCATATCTACTTTTAATTATTTTTCTTATTGTTTGTATTGTGACCTTAATTTCTTTATTTGACCCCTGTTCTATGTTTCAGTGGTTTTTTTATTTTAGTTTGTTTGTTTGTTTGGTTGTTGTTGTTGTTGTTATTTGTTTTTTGAAACCTTCCCTTTTTTAATTTCTGATTGTATTATCTGTAAAGAGTTTGATGTTTTCTCCGTGAAACTGCGTCTGACTGCTGTTTGCCTGAATTCTCCTGATCCGAGATTTTACACATCAATAACCCTGGAGGTGAAAGGTGAGCTGCTGTGACCCCAAATCCGCAGAAACACAATCCCAGCTCTGCTTTTATACAGCAGAGGCCCCCTCAGAGGCGGAGCCACCGCAATTGACGGGCGGGGTCATAGCAACTGGCATCTGAAAGGAGGTGGGGCCAACATTCCTCTGTCAGACACTCACAACTGACTATCTACAGTAGTTTCAAAGAGTTTTTATCTCTTTTCTGTAGTTTGTTTTGTGTTTTCTGGGGATTTAAGCTATGCTTTCTCTGTCAGACTCTCTGTCAGAATTATTAGCCCCCCTTTGAATTATTTTTCTTTGTTCAATATTTCCCAAATGAGGATTAACAGAGCAAGGAAATTTTCACAGTATGTCTGATAATATTTATTCTTCTGGAGAAAGTCTTATTTGTTTTATTTCGGCTAGAATAAAAGCTGTTTTTAATTATTTTAAACCCATTTTAATGTCAATATTATTAGCCCCTTTAAGCTATATATTTTTCAATAGTCAACAGAACAAACCATCGTTATACAATAACTTGCCTAATTACCCTAACCTAATTCAGAGGGGCTAATAATTCTGACTTCAACTGTATATCTGAAAATCAGCAGTTTTCTATACACTTAAAATGATTTTGCTGCTTGGTCAATGTAAAATGAGCTTAAAACAACACAATTCTTGAGATGCAATGAGGGAAAACTTCTTTCTTCTATTTTTTATGTTCAAACCACTGAATTGTGTGTAACCCTGCATTTTTACAGTGTATTCTGTGATTCATGTTTTAATTTGTATTTTCCACCATTTATTTATGCTTTTGAATTGCATTATGGGAACTTGATCTCACACTTACAACTTTTTCTGAGGATGTAAGATGTGTTTTCATAACAAGTAACCCTGTAAATGTGTTTAAAAATGCTTTTAAAACCCAAAATCCTTTTGCGCTCTCATTCTGCTTAGATTTGGATGAACAGGGCGTATTTATTAAAATAAATAAATCAATTAAATATTTTTTTAAAATCAAGCAAAAGTATTTTTTTTAAAAGTAAACACTTTATTTTTATTTCTGCATTTTTTAAATTTAATTATTTTGTTTTTTTACATTGTTGTTGTTGATGATTTTAAAACTGTTTTTAAATACATAAAGAAAATCATAACAGTTTTAATAACTCATTTCTAATAACTGATTTATTTTCTCTTTGCCATGATGACAGTAAATAATATTAGACTAGATATTCTTCAAGACTCTTCTATACAGCTTAAAGTGACATTTAAAGGCTTAACTAGGTTAATTAGGGTAAAGTTAGGGTAATTAGGCAAGTTATTGTATAATGATGGTTTGTTCTGGAGACAATCCAAAACTAATATTGCTTAAGGGGGCTAATAATATTGACCTTAAAATGGGTTTAAAACAATTAAAAACTGCTTTAATTCTAGCTGAAATAAAACAAATCAGACTTTCTCCAGAAGAAAAAACATTAGAGGAAATACTGTAAAAACTTCTTGAATCTGTTCAACATCATTTGGGAAATATTTAAAAAAAGAATAAAAAATGCACAGAAATGGGAATAATATTGACTTCAGCTGTAAATCTTTCAGAACAATACAAACAATCACAAAAACACACACTAATGATCTGAGACTTTAAATTTATCTAAATGTTTATTTTTTATTTGTAAATCTTCAAAAACAATCACAAAACAAGCTGTGGTACCATGAACAAACTACTTCATATCTTCAGTCTGGCACAAGAACAAGAGGTATTACATACTCAAATAGTCCAGCTTTAGCAGACAGAAATAATAATAATAATAATAAATAAATAACTATAAATAAACAGTTGAAGTCAGAATTATTCGCCCCCCAGTTATTTTCCCCCAATTTCTGTTTACTGGAGAGAAGATTTCTTCAACACATTTCTAATCATAATAGTTTTAATAACTCATCTCTAATAACTGATTTATTTTCTCTTTGTCATGATGACAGTAAATAATATTAGATTAGATATTCTTCAAGACACTTCTATATAGCTTAAAGTGACATTTAAAGGCTTAACTAGGTTAATTATGTTAATTAGGCAGGTTAGGGTAATTAGGCAGGTTATTGTATAATGATGGTTTGTTCTGTAGACTATCGAAAAAATATATAGCTTAAAGGGGCTAATAATATTGACCTTAAAATAGATTTTAAAATAAATTAAAATCTGCTTTTATTCTAGCCAAAATAAAACAAATAAGACTTTATCCAAAAGAAAAAATATTATCAGACATACTGTGAAAATTTCCTTGCTCTGTTAAACATCATTTAGGAAATATTTAATAAAAGAAAAAAATAATTAAAGGGGGGCTTTAACTGTATATATATTTGTATATATAAGTATTTGTAAAAAAATTTGTCTGCTAAAGTTAGACTATTTGAGTATGTAATACCTCTAGTTCTTGTGCCAGACTGAAGGAAGTAGTTTGTTCATGGTAATGAAGGGGTTT
>NC_079443.1:52636198-52666198 GCF_903798145.1 Danio aesculapii | reverse complement strand
GACCTGTCCCACCTCATGTCACTGTAGTGTCAAAGTGCTTACAGTGCAGGTAGTTCAATATAATCTACTGCAGTGGAGGCACTTCAAGCTTTACCGTGACGCAAAAACTCGAGCGCAATCATCATCTACTGCTTATGCTAAGGTGCATTTAGTGCAGATAGTGAAATAGACTAGCACCTACTGCCCTAAGTGCCCCTTCTGGCATAAGGGGCTGGCAAAACCCTCCCCGCTGCTGCTCCCCCATTGGCTATCCTTCTATTCTTTAACTTCATGCAGTTCTCTGCTAGTTTTGCATAGTTGCACTACAAGAAATATTGAGTTGTGCAAATCTATGCAAAACTGATGGTGGCCTGCTTTCCCCATCTTTTCTCCTGTGCTTCTGGCTTTGAGCATTTTTGCTTTCATTCAGGTGTGTAAAACTGTTAATCTTTCTGATTCCAGCAGTATTAAAGTGCTTATAGTGCAGGTAGTTTGTGGAAATCCTGATCTACTGCAATGTGAGCACTTCTAGTACTTCTAGATGCTAGCGTCGCTGAGATTGTTCGATTTGTTCACGCTTCGTGCACACTGTCCTGGTTAGTTTTGCTGGTTTGCAGTCAGCGTTTATATCGTTGCTGTGCAAATCCATGCAAAACTGATCATAGCAGTGAGGGAATCTCCAGGCGGCGTCCCGTCAGATCACAGCATCCCTTTCTTTGCAGGTTGGGATCGGCCGCAATGCTCTGCGCTGGAAGTATTGCACTTGTCCCGGCCTGTGAAGAGCATGGGGAATTGTTCGGCTGCATTTTTGTACGGAAAAGCACATTATACATGAAATAAAATGCATTTATTTTATTTAATTCGTTTATGATGCATGTTTTTAAGTGTCTTGCGTGTTTGGTCAAGTTGTATCTTGTGTTTGACAAAATGATTTAAGACAAATAAATGTTTCCTGTATCTAGTAATTGTAGTTTTGTTTTTTCAAATTATGCAATTGATCTCTGCTTCTGATGTTGAAGACTTGAATCAGGGGTGTCCGAACTTGGCACTGGAGGGCCGATGTCCTGTGAAGCTTGGTTCCAATCCCAGTCAGACACACCTGAGCTAGCTAATCAAGCTTTTACTAGGCCTGGGGTGTCCAAACTCTGTTCTGGAGGGCCGGTGTCCTGCTGAGTTTAGCTCCAACTTCAACACGCCTGCATGGAAGTTTCTAGTATACCTAGAAAGAGCTTGATTTGGTGTTTAATTGGGGTTGGAACTAATATGCAGGACACTGGTCCTCCAGGACAGAATTTGGGCACCTTTGTTTTAGGTTTTCTAGAAACATGCTTGCAGGTGTGTTGAGGCAAGTTGGAGTTGAAATCTGCAGGACACCTGCCCTCCAGGACAAAGTTTGGACACCCCTGGCTTAAATGATCAAAGCTAATAAATTCTGCAAAGTTAAGTCCATGAGTTGTATAAGAAATTATGCATTTAGAAAGATCATCACAGTTATGATGAGCTTGTGTTCTGAAATATGTAGCATTTCTGACTTGATATTAAGTGTTTATTTATTTTTAGTTATAACAAAGCAGAGATTGATCTCATAATTCAAGAAAATAATCTGGAAACATTGTTCAATTATTTTTCTCACTGTGTGTTAAAGATGAGAGGTGCTTTTTGGTGTCCAGATGACAATATAGGTTTATTTTTTTGCGTACAATATTAAACTTAAGTGTCTGAAGATTATCATGAATATTTAATTGTCACAATATGGAAGAAAATATTTGTATTTGTAAAGTAAAACATGCTTATTTTTGCAGACTTAATTCAGGGGTGTCCAAACCATACTAGGCTTTCTAGAAACATCATTGCAGGTGTGTTGAGGCAAGTTGGAGTTGAAATCTGCAGGACACCGACCCTCCAGGACTGAGTTTGGACACCCTTGACTTAACTTTGCAGTATTTATTAGCTTTGATCATTTAAGTTCATGAGTTGTATAAGAAATTATGCATTTAGAAAGATCTTTACGTTTATGTTGAGCTTGTTTTATGAAATTTGTGTTGTTTCTGACTTAAAAATATCAAATGTTTATTTATTTTTAGTTAAAACAAAGCAGAGATTGATCTCATAATTCAAGAAAATAAGCTGGAAACATTGTTCAATTATTTTTCTCACTGTTGGTTAAAGATAAGAGATGCTTTTCGGTTTCCAGATCACATTAAATTTACTATATATGGGTTTATTTTCTGCATGTAGGAAATATTAAACTCAAGACAAATAAATTCTGCAAAGTTAAGTCCATAAGTTAAGTATAACAAATTATGCATTTATAAAGATCTTCACAGTTATGTTGAGCTTGTTTTCTGAAATTTGAGTTATTTTTGACTTAAAAATATGAGATGTTTATTTTTTTGTTAAAGCAGAATCTATAAAGATTTAGAAAAAATGATATGATGCTTTGTCCACATCAAGTTAAATATACAAGGATTTATTTTCTGCATGTAGGAAATATTAAACTTAAGTGTCTGATGGTTGTTACGAATATTTAATTGTCACGAAATGGATGAAAGTCCAGTGTAAAATGTACGTATTTCCATGATTGTGTGTATTTGTAATGTAAAACATGCTTCTTTTTGTAGACTTCATTCAGGGGTGTCCAAACTCTTTCTAGGCTTTCTAGAAACATCCTTGCAGGTGTGTTGAGGCAAGTTGGAGTTGAAATCTGCAGGACATCGGCTCTCCAGTACTCAGTTTGGACACCCCTGGCTTATGATCAAAGCTAATAAATTCTGCAAAGTTAAGTTCATGAGTTGTATAAGGAATGGATTTAGAAAGACCCTGACAGTTTTAATGAGCTTGTTTTCTTAAATTTATTTATTTTTAGTTATAACAAAGCAGAGATCAATTCCATAATTCAGGAAAATAAGCCATGAATTGAGCTATATGGGAAACTGATCAATTATTATTCTCGCTGTGGACCGTAGATGCGATGCTTTTTGGTGTCCACATTGCATAAAATCTACAATAGGGCTTTGTTTTTTTGCATTTAGGAAATATTAAATTCAAGCGTCTAATGATTAATATGAAGAGAAATTGTCACAATATGTGTGAAAGTTTATTATTCAATGTAAAATGTATGTTTTTCCATCATTGTGTGTATTATATGTTAAGTAAAACTTATGCTTATAACCTGTACTTATTCTGTAATTAAAATGTTTTGGATTGTGATTATGATGAACTTTATTTTTACTTTAAAAATAAATTGCCATTAATGTCATCAATTATGTAATTCTATGTTAAAGTGAAATATGTGCATTTTGACTTGTATTAATTGAGTTAAATATCAACATGTTAAATTCGATTTAACTTCCAAACATAAATCTTGCCATGTGTATTTTAAGCTGTTCTAGGTTTATTATATGTGAACGGTTTTCATTAACTGATTTGTGTCACTGTATAAAATATAACATTATTTTGTTGTAACTTAATCCATGTGGTATTGCAAATCATTATTACTTGATAGTTTTCAAAGCAATAGTTAAAGCAGTGATCAAAACCTCATAATTGAATCCAAGAAAATAAGCTGAAAAGCTGTTTATTAAAGGGAAATCATTTTCAACAAGATCACAATCTTAAATATTTTAATAAAACCATGTCAAAAATAAGCATGTTTTAACTTTTAGGTATATAATATGCATAAATATATACATATTTATAGAGATACGTTCATATTACTGAACAATAGACTTGTTTTCACCCATATTGTGACAAAAAATGCTGCATGTATGGAGATCACAAATAAAGCATCGAGTTATAATGAGCAGTAAATGTAGGGAATATTGTAAAAGCAATATTTGTTACAGTATGTACTTAGTTTAATAATAATTTTTTTCTTGTAAGTATTGAGTATTAAACGTTTCTAATAACAATTGGAGTGAAAATGATGACTGAAAAGACCATATCAGTTTCCTACCTCATTTTTTTAGGTTGTTTACTTGCAATTTTCCATTGACATGATATGTGTGTGTATTTGATGCCTTGGTTATGTCCAGCTTGTAGAAATCAGTGTGAACACTAGATGGAGATATTGCATTTTAGAGTTAAAGCTAAAGATACTTAAGTTCATTCATCATTTGAGCTCTTGTTCATTGACCTTCGTGAGAATGCATGTTTTTGTACATATATCTAGTTTAAGCATTACTGAGTCTGCGAAAATACCATTAAAATCTTATGACTTAAATTATAATCTAGCATTTGACGTTTTCATTTATGAGCTCTTTTATTAGACTAATTTAGCTGTTTCAAATGAATTTCTTTTGTTTTAGGTTAACCTCAGGGCGGAATTTTAAATCTTTAAGTTTTATTTATAACATGGTATGGAATTGATGGATTTAGGCATATTTATAAATCATTTAGTAGCATTACAACTTAGTAAAATTGTGCAAAACAATAAATAATTGAAAAATCTATACATAAATTGTATGTGTTTTTAATAAGTACAGTGATTCACTTGAGTTTGAGCTGCTTTTGGGTTCACGTTTGTCTACAGATGTTTATTCATCTCATACATGACATTTTCTTGGCTCTCTGCTGGTATGATTATTTAAGGGATCATGATTTAGTGAATACTACACTGAGCATGTGTTTCCGTAGCTGCTACTGTTTTTGTAGCCCAAAGCATAGCCACGAGTTAATTTCGATTACTTCAATCTGCAATATGGGTACTGAAGGTACTTTTATTTTGTTCCTAACAGGTCCTTAAAGGTACATATTAGATCCTAAAAAGTACAAATGTGTACCTCATAGTAGATTAAAGGTTCAAAAGTGAAACTTAAAGGTACAAAACTGTACACTAAAGGTACTAAAGTCCACCTGTATGCTACAAAATTTAACCTTTTGAAAAGGTACGACCCGAGTGACAGATTTTGTACCTTTATTTCTAAAGGTGTTTGTTGCATGGGTTATTTTGGTAAAATGTTCATTTCGGTTTTATTTGGAGTCTTCTAATACTCAAGTAAGAATATGATATTATTAAATCAGCCTATTGAAATGATGATGCTTAATGTTAAGCTCTTAAATATGGGATAAGTTACATTTTAATCTATATTTCAATGGTAACTGTTTAATAAAGTAGCCTAAAAATTTTAAGCCTAGGTAAAAGACGGCTCTATTATAGATAAAGTTATGATGGTAATAATTTTAATTAATAAAATTGAGTAATAAAACGCAATCATTAATTTGTACTTAAATGGGTTATATATATGTACTTAAATGGGTTTTATATATATATATATATATATATATATATATATATATATATATATATATATATATATATATATATATATATATATATATATATATATATATAAAACAGCCAAACGATCTTTTCTCCTTCAGGAAGTGACGTCACGTCGGCGGGAAAATAGCGGCGTTTGTACAAACACAGGTGAAGATGAGTGGATTCAGCGTTACTTTATGGTTAGTGATTGTTTTCTTTTGTGTTATTGGAAAAACAACAGTTATAGCCTGCTTTTTACTTCTGGACAGTTTTATGTAAACCTAACACATTTAAAAAAAATGTCCTGAAAGACTTTACTGTGTAGGCTTGTTTATCATTGAGTTACTTAAACACCAGTTTATTTTGTGTTTGTTAGATTCTTGGCTAGTCAGATGCTTGTGCTTCATCTTCTTCTTTTAGCAAATGAATTATTTTAGGCATGGTTCATTCGCTTAAACAGCTTCTCTTGTCCTGTAATAGTGCTTCAAATGAATAAAAAGGTTCAAGTCTTCAAAATCTCAAGTAAAAATAGGTTATTATCGCTAAACTATTAAACCTGCCTATTGAAATGCTGCTGCTGAATGTTTAGCTTTTAAATATGGGGATAAGTCACATTTTAATCCATCTTTTAATGATAACTGTTCTAAATAGTAGCCTATAACATCTAAAACATTCAAAAACACTTGAGAGATGCATATAAATAGAAGTTATGACGGTAATAATTTTGATTAATAAAATGAAGTAATAAAACGCAATCATTCATTTTTAATTAAAGTGACGTTTGTACAAACACGGGTGAAGATGAATGGATTCAGCGTTACTTTATGGTAAGTGGTTGTGTTATTGGTCGAAATAGACTTATAACCTGCTATTTAAATGTACACTGACAAATTTAATATAAACTTTCAACATTTAAAAATGTCCTGAAAGACTTCACCGCGTGGGCTAGCTTATCGTGGAGCAACTTAAACACCAAATTATTTTGTGTTAGCTTTTTTGGCTAGTCAGGTGCTTGTGCTTAATTTTAGTAATTTTTTTTCTGCTGAATGTTTAGCTTTATAAATATGGGGATACATTACATTTTAATCTATATTTCAATGCTAACTATTTTAAATAGTAGCCTATATATTGTTAACCTTGATAAAAGACGGATGCATATGTCTCTGTATTATAAAGATGGTAATAATTTTGAGTTATAAAATGAAGTTATAAAGCCCAATCATTAATTTTTACTTAAATGGGTTTAAAAAACTAAATAATACAGCCAAACGAGCTTTTCTCCTTCAGGAAGTGACGTCACGTCAGCGGGAAAATAGCGGTGTTTGTACAAACACAGGTGCAGATGAATGGATTCAGTGTTACTTTATGGTTGGTGATTTTGTTTGGTGGTGTTGGAAGAAATATGGTAATAAACTGATCTGTGTAAATTAGAAAAGCAAGTTATTACAAACTTTCCACATTTAAAAATGTCCTCAAAGAGTCCACCGTGTTAGTCATCGAGAAACTTGAACAACATTTCATTTTATTGTGTTTGTTAGCTCATTTTTTTGGCTAGTCAGATGCTTGTGCTTCATGTTAGTCTTTTACTTTTAGCAAATGAATTATTTTAGGCATGCTTCATTCGCTATAACAGCTTGTCCACACCTGTAATAGTGCTTCGAATTAAACGTTTCTTTAAAATATTTAAATTAAGCATTGTCTCTTTTCCCACAGTATATTTAGTGCTTTTCCAGCTCAAAGCAGATATTATTGTAAACCAGAGCTTCCCTTCAGTCCCTTGTGGGGTCTTTTTGGAAAGGTATTTCACCTAAAATATAACAACTGTTGAAGAGGCATATTATAGGATGTTCAGACGAAGCATTGGATGTTTAAATCGAACAAAAACATTCAATTACAAAGTCCAGCGAGCTACTTCTGTTTAACTAGACTAGCAGATGTTCTTGTCATAAACGTGAGACGTGCTTAAAATAAGTCACTAGAGTGATGTAGATTGATCTTTTTAGATGTAAAGTTTGCTTGGTTTGTAATTAGCCCACAATAAAATTGACATTGTAACATAATATATTAATATTGAAATGCTGGGCGAGTTGTTTTGTGTAAGGGTCGTACTATAACTGCGGTTATTTTTTTAAGCTGAAAAAATTATGATTTATAAAATGTTACTTACTTTAATAATCACAAGATTTTACATAATGATATAGTATTTTCTGTAAAAAAAAAGTGTCTTGTATTGCCAAATTCATGATTGTCTGGCTTGGTGTGTTTGTACCATCATGCATCATTGTGCAATCTAAATATTTTGTTTTATTCATCTTTTGGCAATATTATTATTATTATTTTTTTGTATTTTATAAAAGCTTTATATGATGATTTTTCTAATTCTACAATATTAAATTTACAAATTTTTGCGTGTAAATTTTGCATCAACTGTTACCATATTTTGACTTTTAAATTGGTGCTGTGTCTCCTGTGTTAAAGAAAAAAAAAAAAAATATATATATATATATATATATGTATGTATGTGTGTGTGTGTGTGTGTGTGTGTGTGTGTGTATATATATATATATATATATATATATATATATATATATATATATATATATATATATATATATATATATATATATATATATATATATATAATAAACAGATAAAAATGAAATATTATTTTTTACATTTTGAATGATTTGTCCTTTTTTTTTTGCCCTTTTTTAGATTTATCAATTTTAGTAATTCAATTCAAGTTTTGTGTTTTATATCGCTTTTTACTATAATCTTTTCAAAGCAGCTTTAAAAAAGTGCACATTATTGCATTACAATAAAGTTAAAGTTACAATCAAATATAAGCAAGGCACTTGGCTTTATTTAACCCTTTAAAACAGGGGTCTCAAACATTGGCGGGGGGCCATTTCAGTGACTGACAATTCTTAGGGTTCTTTGGGTTTAGTGCAGTCTTTAATACCATCATCACCGCTATAAATGATCCATGAAGGTCTACAATGATTTTGCACAGCATGAACCAACAGCGATATGAAAATCAGCCTGAATATAAAGTGACAGAAGCCAAAGGGAACACGATCCTGGATGTCCACTCATTATTCACCCCAATCTCACCTACTAAGGGTCTCTTGCACTCAAGTAACATGTCAGGTTAGTACAGGCCCTTTTTTTCTCGCCTTTGCCATTCGTTGAATCATTTATTGCAGCGCTCTATGAAAGCATCATCAATCTTGTTTGGTCGGATCTAATGTGCTGTCAGCCGCTCTGTGTCCCCTTGTCCAGTCTCATAATTTAACCAGTAATATCATCATGTCCTCCGGGCGTGAGTGAGTATGGAGGTCATTATGGTTTAACAGCGGGAAGATGCAAAAACGGAGGTTTCCATAAAGTAACATCACCATGATTTTAAAGAGCAGGTCATTGTATTTTAAAGTGTGCTGATATTATTCTTGAATCTACAGCGGTTGAGAGAGCTTAACATGCTGCAATTTAAGGATTGCAAAAAGCACCTGCAAATTAGGGCTGCACAATATGTTGTTTCAGCATCGATATAGCAATGTGAGCATTCGCAGTGGTCACATCGCAAGATATGCAATGTTGATTCTGGATTATAATTCATCATTTGCATGGATTTTTGAGGCTTGTGGCTGTATGTTATGGTTATAGAGGCTAATAATGTACAAAAGACAAGGGAATGGTGGAATCATGATGTTAAAATAAAACAAAACTCACCTTTCAAAGATCAACTCAACACAATCTCACGTCAATTCGTAACTTTTTGATTTAGTGGCTAATTCGTATGAATTCGTACGATCTAATTCGTACATTTTCATACGATTTGCTCATCCCCCAATGACGGTTGGGTTTAGGGGTGGGGTTAGGTGCCACGCCTCCTTTTTAAAATCTTACAATTTTGTATGACTGAACTCGTACTAATTCGTACGAATTAGCCACTAAACTGACAAAGCGTAAAATACTTACGTTTTCTCGTGAGATCAGGCTGTCAACTACAACTTCGCGGAGCAATATTCAATTCAATTCAGCTTTATTTGTGTAGCGCTTTTACAATGTCGATTGTGTCAAAGCAGCTTCACATAGAAGATTATAGTGAATTGAAACCCTGTCAGTCCAGTTTTCAGTGTTGAAGTTTAGTTCAGTTTGTTTTAATATTCACTGCTGAGAGTCCAAACACTGAAGAGCAAATCCATCGATGTGCAGCTCCAAAGGTCCCGAACCATGCAAGCCAGTGGTGACAGCGGCGAGGAAAAAAACTTCAGTTGGCGAAAGTTAAGAATTAAAAAACCTCGAGAGAAAAAAAAAAACCTCGAGAAACCAGGCTCAGTTAGGAACGACCATTTCTCCTATAGCCAAATGTCTTGTGGAGAGCTGCAGTCTAGGTGCCGGAGGCTGGAGAACGCTAGACATCCATCGTGAAGAAGCTGCAGGTAGGAGAGGCTGGTGTACAGGCTGTCCCTTCAGGATCAATGCGAGGACTCGTCTATCACTGGGGTCTTTCAGGAATCTCCTGCTCTCCACTCCTCCATAACACCACAGCAGCTGCTCAGGATACGGCCTGGTCCAGGATTATAGAAACCTCAGGAACAATTAAAAAAAGGACTAACATAAGCGCAGATGCCGTTCAAATTATGTCTTTTGGGAAGTGTTCCTGGCTCCGGTTGCCCTAAATAATGCAGACTAACAATCCTTTAGAGGATTTGGATTTCAACAGCATTTGTGTGTTGTGTATGCTATGCAAAGAGATGAGTCTTTAGTTTTACACTGAGAGAGTGTGTCTGCTTCCCGAACTGTGCTTGGAAGGATGTTCTTGAGTTTAGGAAAGATCCACCGCCTACAGTTGATTTTGATATTCTGGGAATAAGCAATTGTCCAGAATTAATTGAGCGTTGTGGACGTGAGGGGCTATAATACACCAGGAGCTCCCTCAAATACTGGGGAGCTCAGCTGTTCAGAGCTTTCTATGTAGTCAATAAAATATTGAATTTTATACAGTGTTTAATAGGGAGCCAATGCAATGATGAAAGAACTGGAGTAATATGGTCATATTACTTTGAGCACTCTAGCAGCTGCATTTTAAACCAGCTGAAGTTTAATTAGGTCAGCAGGGCAACCACCTAGTAACGCATTACAGTAATCTAATCGAGAGGTCATGAAAGCATGAATAAGCTTCTCCGCATCAGACATTGATAGCATATGAAGTTCGCCAACATTTTTAAGGTGAAAAATGCAGTTTTATAGATGCCTGAAATCTGGCCTTCAAATGACAGGTTGCTATCAAAAATCTCCCCCAAATAAACAAATGCCAGTCAGGTCCGGCATGACTTAGGGTCTTCTTGAAATATTTCCTTTGTGTTCTGTGGTGTTTGCATGTGTTATGAGAATTTGCAGCGTGTTTTCATAATGTTGCTTTTAAACCGATGAGGATCTTTTCTTAATTTGTTGGTGTTTTTTGTAGTTTTGTAATTGTTGTTTTCTTAAACTGCAGCGCATTAAACTCTGTCGGCCACCGTATGAATCCCCTACAACAGGTTTAAATGTGTCTACAATCGTCAAACCTTATTTTTTCAGTATATTCAGTTTAACATTACAAGTATTTTGAAATTTAAGCCACGAATTGATTCTAACGAATCGAATAAACTTGGGCTGCAGCTATCGATTATTTTAATAATTGATTAATCTACCACTATAATCGGTCGATTTTATCGGATATGCTTTCCCTTTTTCTTTAAAGATCTTCATTAAACATGTACACACATCACCTATATGCTATAAAAATTAACTAAGTCTGTGTATAATGACTTGTATTTGATAGTAATCTGATTGTAATGTAATAATGTGGACCTTTTGTAAAGCTGCTTTGAAACAACAGTTATTGATGAATTGAATCATGTGACTGAAATGAAACAAGTAAAGCCAAACACACACACACACACACACACACACACTATTTTTATTTTTTGCTGTAAACGTTATTGCGTTCAGCTCACCAGGAAGTATTTCACCAGAAATTACACGAACCATTAATATAATTACTAGTTACTATTAATTAATCTATTATTAAAATAAAAACTGCTTATTGCTTAAACTAAATATAACAAGCCAGTCAAATAGATGTTATACAGACAGGAAGTGATGCATAATTTTTTAAACGAATCGTCGATTACTATATATTAAATTTTTTGTAATCCATTAAACTGAACAATTGTATTGATAAGTTTCAGCCTTATGATTTGATTTGATTTATTTTCGAACAAAGTATCATATACAAAATATCCTTAACAAAAAATACATTTTAACATGGTCGAAAAAGGAGTGGGATGAAGCACAAGCTTATTATTTTCCCACCCCATTACCACATACATCATTCGTCATTCGTTTATGATTTTTTCTGAATTGTACATAAGGATCATAGATTAGCTTTATATGTGTTCCCCCATATTTTAACACAATAACTCCTATATGGCAACATAAGTGTGTTGTATAATATAAACATTGATTTATTGTCCAGGATAAATCTAGCTTTATACACTATTGCTACAGTTTTAACAAATTTTTATATCACATTATTTATTTGCGGTTTCTTATAGCTATAACTAAAATTATTACTAATTTTATGATCCAGTACAACACCAAGAAACTTAATTGCATATACTCTTTCTATAACTTCATTATCAATATGTAAATCTATATTATAACTGCTTTTTAATTTCCCAAATAACATAACCTTTGTTTTACTTATATTTAATGACAATTTGTTTACATCAAACCACAATTTCAATTTATTAATTTCTGTTTTAATAATCTCCATAAGTTTTGGTAAATTATGCCCAGAACAAAAAATACTCCTATCATCTGCAAATAAATGAGTCAATATGTCAAATTAAAGTCTGCTTGAAATCAAAATGGACTATTTTGCTTTTGACTATTTTCGCTCACATTGTTATTCTTAAGTTGAATAATTAATTTGTGCAAACTTTTTGTTTTGGTTTTTTTCATTTGCTTCTATGTTTGGAGTGGCGATCCTTCTGTTGAAGTCAACCTGAGGGTTTCCACAGCAACTGCATATTATTACCCTCTTACCATTAAGTTTGCAATGAGGGACTGATTGGCAAAAACTACTCCATATTCAGTTTCTGTTGGAACTACATCAACATTCTGAAATAAAAGTCTCTGCAACTTCTGTTTAATGTTTGATGTTTTCAGTTGATCGCCACCAGAGTCCAGAACATGGGATTTTGCAGGGTCATTGCAAAGTTTAACCTTAAAATAGTGAACTATTTTCATTTGGATTTGTTTTTAAGACCTGTGACTGTGTAAGATTTAAGCAAACTTAAACCAAGAGGTTATAAAGATATATAAACTAAAATTAATTGTATTTAATTATTTATTCAATGAAGACTCTATACTAATACAAGGCTATTTTATGTATTATTATTCAATTTCTGTACATAAATACTATTAGATTCCACAGAAAACCATAGTTAATTTGAATCTGTTCAGTTTTATGCAGATACTGCTCTACAAAATAATCCTAATCAATGTAAAATGAGTTCATTTAATTCATCTTTATTTCTATAGTGTTTTTACAATGTAGATTGTGTCAAAGCAGCTTAACATAGAAGATCATAGTAAATGTAAACTTAGTTCAGTTTTCAGAGTTAAACTTCAGTTTGAACACCAAGAGCAAAACCATCGATTCACAGCTCCACAAGTCCTAAACCAAGCAAGCCGAGGAACAGCGCTTCACCAATTAATGAAAGTGAAGGAAAAAACCTCAAGTGAAACCAGGCTCAGTTGGGCATGACCACTTCTTGTGCAGAGCTGCAGTCTAGGCGCTGGAGGCTGGTGAACGCTGGACGTCTATCATAGAGAAGATGCAGGTGTGAGTAGGCCTCCAGCGGGTAATCAGGCTGGCCCACGGAATCAATGCGGAGACTCGTCTGTCACCTGGGGTCTTTCAGAAATCAGTCTCATGCTCTTCACTCCTTCATGACCACCACAGCATCTGCTCAGGATACGGCCTGGTCCATGGTTATGAAGACCTCTGGAAATCCTCTATGGTTGGCATGATCTCTTCACAGGTCTTGGATCACATCAATAGCGCTGCACAATCTCTAGAGGCCTCGGGATGTGAAACGGAGAACAAAGCAGGTTAGCGTAGCTGCTGTTCATGTATTTCAATGAGATATTGCATATATATATATATATATATATATATATATATATATATATATATATATATATATATATATATATATATATATACACACACATACACACGCACACACACACGCACACACACACACACACACACACACACATATACATGCATATAAAGCATATGAGTGTTTCTAACAAAATATCTGGTGCATTAAGACAGGAGGAGTGTGTCCTACAGGTGGTTTGTCAAGCCCACTCACACTCATACTGTTATGCGTTGCATTGAGTGAACGCTTTACTAAAAAGATAGGTCTTTAATCTAGTTTTGAACTGAAAGAGTGTGTCTGAGCCTTGGAAATTATCACGTAGACTATTCCAGAGTTTAGGAGCCATAAATGAGAAGTCTCTACCTCCATTAGTGGACTTTGCTATTCTAGGTACTACCAGAAGCCCTGAGTTTTGAGATCTTAAAGAGCGAGTTGTATTGATGATCCCAAGGTTTCCACATTCCTGGACCAGGCTGTATCCTGAGCAGCTGCTGTGGTGGACATGGAGGAGGAGTAGGAGGCGCATGAGTCTTATTCCTGTGAGACTCTAGAGACAGACGCGTCCCTTTGACGTCCAGCTTCTTCAGTCTCCGGTTCCTAGACTGCAGCTCTCCACAAGACGTTTGGCCATATGAGAAACTGAGCCTGGTTTCTCTTAAGGGTTTTTTTTTTTCTTCTCGACGCTGTTGCCAATGGCTTGCATAATTCAGGACTTGTAGAGCTGCACATTGATGGATTTTCTCTTCCGTGTTTGAACTCTCAGCAGTGAATATTAAAACACATGAACTGAACTAAACTTAAACTCTGAAAACTGAACTACACTGTTTCAATTCATTATAATCTTCAATGTGAAGCTGATTATTTAAAGCTTTATAGGTAAGAAGCAATATTTTATAATCATTACGGAACTTAACAGGCAGCCAGTTTAAGAAGGATAAAATTGGGGCGATTCCTACTCCCCAAGAACTGTACTTATCCAGAACGAGCAGGAGGGCTGCCAAAATCACTCTGGACCCCTCACACCCAGCACACTGCCTCTTTGAACTTTTACCTTCTGGTCGACGCTACAGAGCACTGCGCACCAGAACAGCCCGACACAGAAACGGTTTCTTCCATCAGGCAATCCATCTCATGAACACTTGATGATAATAATTGTGGAGCCACATCACTACTTGCTATACACTTTTATACACATATACACTTATTTAACAACACACTTTACATGCCAATTTGCACATAACAGCTGCACATATAACGTTGTATATAGTAATAAACACGTACATACACTTGTCAATCTGTATATTTGCACTCACTACTTCTATTTTTTAAAATATATTTATTATCTGTTTTTTGTCCTGTCTGAAGCTCTGTCACGAAAACAAATTCCTAGTATGTGTGAACATACCTGGCAATAAAGCTCTTTCTGATTCTGATTCTGATATGGTCAAATTTTCTATTGATTCCAATTAGTTTTCCAAGTCATCTTATGAAATTATCTTCATATCACAGACAAACTGAATATTACAATGTCAGAATATCGCACAGCCCTAGTTTGAATTATGCAGAAGGCTGGGATTATGCAAATGAGTCACTTCGATCATGCTGATGTTAATAGTTGGTAGCAGGCAAAAAAAGTTGGAGAGATGACAAACCGTTGAGTCAACTTTTTTTCTTTAACAATATTTTTGTTTATCATGCACTCTTTTATGACCATCTATTACAGCTAAAGGACAGCAATATTAAAATAAACTACAAATAAGATGTTTTTTTTGAAACCCTTATGACCTTCTCTTTAATCATAAAAATAAAACAAAAGATGTTCTGTTAATGGTTTGCGCTGAAATCGAGCTCTAAGGGTTTCATCATGAATGCGAGCGGTTGATCACAAGCGTTTGGCTTTTTACCAGGAGGAATCCAGTGGAAATAGTTCCCAAGCCTCGTATGAAAGCATCTTTCATTGAGTTTTTCTTCTTAGAGACTGCTGACAGACAAAAGCATGAAGCGTCCACATTTTCCCCCATGACCATAATTCATTATTAACAGGTCGAAAGGCATGTTGGCACGTAACCAGCGTCTTTACAACTGGCGCAGAATGGAGAGAACAGCATGTAGTCAACAACTGGAAGTGACAGGGATTTATATAACATTTTTTTAGGTCAGAAGATTGTTAATTATTATTATTATTAAATATCAGATGTGTATGTGAGGAAGAAACAAGTCGCTTGTGTTGAACCTGGTATGCCAAACTAAATGTAAGTAGAAACGGGTACTGATAAACTGACGTTTATGTTACATAAACAGCATTTGAGCAATTCCAGCATTATGGATTTGACACTTGCAGTAAAAACGTCACAGAGAAAGTATACACTCCCTGGCAACTTTATTGGGTACACCTTACTAGTACCAGGTTGAACCCCTTTTGCCTTCAGAACTGCCTTAATCCTTCATGGCATAGATTAAACAAGGTGCTGGAAATATTCCTCAGAGACATGATAGCATCTTGCTGCTGCTGCAGATTTGTCGGCTGCACGTCCATTATGCCAATCTACTATTCCACCACATCCCAAAGGTGCTCTATTGGATTGAGATATGGTGACTTTGGAGGCCATTTGAGTACAGTGAACTCATTGTCATGTTCAAGACGCCAGTCTGAGATGATTGGCGCTTTACGACATGGTGCGTTATCCTGCTGGAAGAAGCCATCAGAAGATGGGCACACTGTGGTCATAAAGGGATGGACATGGTCAGCAACGATACTCAGGTAGGCTGTGGTGTTGACACAATGCTCAATTGGTACTAATGGGCCCAAAGTGTGCCAAGAAAATATCTCCCACACCATTAAACCACCACCAGTCTGAACCATGGAAACAAGGCAAGATGGATCCATGCTTTCATGTTGTTGACGCCAAATTCTGACCCGACCATCTGAATGTGGCAGCAGAAATGGAGACTCACCAGACCAGGCAACATTTCTCCAATCTTCTATTGTCCAGTTTTGGTGAGCCTGTGTGAATTGTAGTCTCAGTTTCCTGTTCTTAGCTGACAGGAGTGGCACCCGGTGTGGTCTTCTGCTGCTGTAGCTCATCCGCCTCAAGGTTTGACGTGTTGTGTGTTCAGAGATGCTCTTCTGCAGACCTCGGTTGTAACGAGTGCTTATTTGAGTTACTGTTGCCTTTCTATCAGCTGGAACCAGTCTGGCCATTCTCCTCTGACCTCTGGCATCAACAAGGCATTTGGGCCCACAGAACTGCCGCTCACTGGATATTTGCTCTTTTTCAGACCATTCTCTGTAAACCCTAGAGATGGTCGTGCGTGAAAATCCCAGTAGATCAACAGTTTCTGAAATACTCAGAACAGCCCGTCTGGCACCAACAACCATGCCACGTTCAAAGTCACTTAAATCCCCTTTCTTCCCCATTCTGATGCTCAGTTTGAACTGCAGCAGATCGTCTTGACCATGTCTACATGCCTAAATGCATTGAGTTGCTGCCATGTGATTGGCTGATTAGAAATTTGTGTTAACAAACAGTTGGACAGATGTACCTAATAAAGTGGCCAGTGAGTGTGTTAACAATAAAACATCTCTTTATATCTTCTAAAACAACTAACCTCAGAATTATGGGATCAGAAAAATATCAATCTGTAAACATTTTTTCTTTATATTTTAAATGAGGGAAATAAACATGCGCTATGGATGTGACCAAAAAAGTCTGTGAGTTTACAGTAATACAACATACTTTGTAGAAGTTCTGTGAATTAAGCTGCACAACCCAAAAGAACTGATGCTAATCAGACAGATATGAGTCAGCTCTCTATAGAACAAAAATTATTGATTTTATTTGACATTTTTGCATTTGAGGAACAAGCTAGGTTATGGAAATGGGCACTTGTGTGACTTAAATCAAATATAATAGTTTTTGAAAACATTGACAAGCCTACACAACTTAGAAAGGGTTCCGCTATTTTGGTTGAAACTATTTTTTCATGGGAAGGTTGACATCTGCATGGAATTGCTTTATTTTTTGGCATGGGACAGAGTTGGGTGGATTATTTCACTGGTTATAAATTATGTATGAATTTTGTTATCTGTACGGTGGCTCAGTGGTTAGCACTGTTTCTGTGTGAAGTTTGCATGTTCTCCCCATGTTGGTGTGGGTTTCCTCCGGGTGCTTTGGTTTCCTCCACAGTCCAAACACATGCGCTATAGGGGAATTGAATAAACTAAATTGGCTAAAGTGTATGAGTGTGTGTGTGTGTGTGTGTGTGTGTGTGTGTGTGAATGGGTGTGTATGGGTGTTTCCCAGTACTGGGTAGCGGCTGGAAGGGCATCCGCTGTTTAAAACTTATGCTGGATAAGTTGGTGGTTCATTCTGCTGTGGCGACCTCTGATAAATAAGGGACTAAGCTGAAGCAAAATGAACAATGTAAAACCCAGCAGTCAACTTTATCAAATGAAATGAGTGTAGTTAACTCAAAATTGACTGAAAGTTAATTCTACTATTTGAAAAGAGTTTTGAAGGTATTGAGTTAATCAAATACCTCATTACTTCAACTTAAATGGAGTAAGTTCACAGTACTCGTATAGATTAGTTTAACTCAAATGGTTTGTTGCAATCGGTTTCCTCAAACTGTTTGAGTTGCCTTAACTTATTGGGTTTTACAGTACTCAGTTGGTTTGAGTTCTCTTCATTTATTGGGTTTTACTGTGCTCAAATTGCTTCATTTACTCAAATGGAGTAAGTTCACAGTACTCATTAGGATTAGTTTTTGAACTTAAATAGTGAACTTAAATAGGTTTCCTCAAACAGTTTGAATTACTTTAACTTTTTGGGTTTTACAGTGAATGAATGTTATCTGCAATCTGTTGGATTACACATTTATGGTAATGTAATCTGACTACTTTTGGATTACATTTGGATTACTTTTTGCAAACACGTCTACAGTTGAAGTCAGAATTATTAGCCCGTTTATTTTTTTCCCCCAATTTAAAAAATTTAAGAGATTTTTTTCTTCAACACATTTCTAATCATAATAGTTTTAATAACTCATCTCTAATAACTGATTTATTTTCTCTTTGCCATGATGACAGCACATAATATTAGACTAGATACTTAAAGACACTTCTATACAGCTTAAAGTGACATTTAAAGGCTTAACTAGGTTAATTAGGGTAACTAGGCAGGTTAGGGTAATTAGGCAAGTTATTGTATAATGATGGTTTGTTTTGTAGACTATCAGGAAAAAGAATATAGCTTAAAGGGGCTAATAATATTGACCTTAAAATGGGTTTTAAAAAAATTAAAAACTGCTTTTATTCTAGCTGAAATAAAACAAATAAGACTTTCTCCAGCAGAAAAAATATTATCAGACATACTGTGAAAATTTCCTTGCTCTGTTAAACATCATTTGGGAAATATTTAAAAAAAGAAAAAAAAATCAAAGGGGGGCTAATAATTCTGACTTCAACTGTGTATTGAAGCAGGATATTCTTGTTCTTTTTTGTCTGATACAAAGAATACAAAATATTAATTATTTTATCAGTAACCAGTGTCTCAAGCTGCTTTTTTCCTTGACAGGAAATTTGTTATGGGCATCGCCATATTGCTGCAGACATTCACTAAAAACAAGCAATAAAAACAATACAAAATACAACAGTTACAAAAATGTATAATGGTAATTAAGATAGACTCTTATTAAATAAACCCACTGATGCAGGTATAAAGGATTTCTTATAACGGTTTAACCTACACTTTGGGACTCTATATCTTCTACCAGAGGGAAGCAGTTCGTAATGTGGAAACAAAAAATGAGTTGGATCGTTTACAATCCTTTAAAGGTCCATGTGATTGTGAAATCAGTTAATGAACAGTTTATTTGCGGTTGTGAATTGCATTATGGGATGTTGATCTCTGCTATGTCTGCTTTTGATGTTGAAAATTAAACTCTACAGTTTAACAAAGTGACTTATTGACATTTTATTAGTTTGAAATAGTATAATGTATAAGAAATAATAATATCTAGAGAAATAAGTCTGTATAATAATAGAAAATGTACTGGCAGTGTATTACAAGGTTTTTGTAGCGTAACATACAACACCAACCCAGACAATATAGCACTGCACACTATTATACATGTCAATAGAAATCACTTTTTTCAAGGTTAAAATGCATTGGAAAATAATAAAATTACACGAAATCCAACCTGAAATCTCAAACAGAAATTTAAGACATTTTAAGACTAGATTTGATCAAGTTATTTTTACCAGATGTCGTATTGGACATACAAGATTAACCCATGTTTTTTTGCTCAAAGGTGAAGACCCCACTCAATGTTTGTGCTGCAAAACTCCCCTTACTGTAAAACACATTTTACTGGACTGTCCTGCTTTTAATTATTCTGGAAGACTTTTTTATGAAATGAACTCTCTTAAGGACATTTTTAGCAAAGTGACACCAGAAAAGATTTTAGAATTCTTATCATATATTAACCCTAAACATCTTATTTAACTTGTGTATTCATTTGTTTGTTGTTCTTAAATTGTTTATTTAATATTGAAATGTTCTTGCCATGAAAATAGCCTTTGTTGCTGACATGGCAATAAATAAAAAACACATTACATTATTTCAAGGTTAAAAGTTGTTGGAAGAGATCAAGACCCCATAATGCAATTCAAAAGCAGAAATAAACATTGAAAAAATAAAAACCTGAATCACAAAATATGAAAAACTGCTAATTAACAGTTTGTTTGTTTTTACAGTGTAACACACATGGTTAATAATATTGTTGTAATGATATTACCTTGCATGGATTAATTGTTGACCTAAAGCATAACCAAGCCCCCTCTTACCCTTAGTTTTCTACAAGGGAATAATGCACAAAAAGAAAACCCCACCATTGCTCAGTAATTAAAATAAATGCTATTATAGAATAAAACTTTTATTCTATATTTATGTAAACTCTTATCGAACACGTAAAAATGTTTTATTTTAATTGTATTTATTATATTTGTACTTTTAAAATATTTTTGTCATGAAAATAACTAAAGAAGCTGACATTGCATTATATCGTATCATATCATATTTAATCTTAAAAACAGGAGTGCAGTTAATATCAATGAAAAACCATCAAACAATAGAAACAAATAAGAATCACAAATATATACAAGCAGCTAGTTTCTGAAATATATATATATATAAATGTTAAAACAGATAAATTAGGAGAATCAATGAATTGTGAACAGTTTACCGCCATTATGTAAATGTAATCCATAAAGTAACTAGTCTGATTACAAATATTTTAAAAAGTAGTTTACTCTAATTACAAGTATTTTATGATTGTAATTTGACTGTATAATCCATGTAATCCAATGATTTATATTATAGAATACAGAAGTTCCCCTGTAGTGTGTCTGATTGGCAGGTCTGGTTTCCGAATGGGTCCAGTGATGTGTGCGTGTGTGTGTGTGCGTGTGTGCGTGTGTGCGTGTGTGTGCGTGTGTGCGTGTGCGCGCGCGCGCGTACATGAGTCAGAGTGTGGGAGTGAAGCTGGCAGAAGGAGAACTGTGGGGAAAGCAGCATGTATATCAGTGTAAACACATATCCCTCTCTCTAACCTTACTCTAATTATAGCTTTCAGTGATTTTTGTGGACAGTCTTGTTTTTAGCGCATGGCTCTTGGTGCTGAAATGTTATGCTAATTTCACTGCATGGGATTCAAGTTCTAAACTTTGGATAGCAATTTTTATTCATCTATATTGTTTATCAAAGCCCAATTTCAATCACATGATATTTTTAGTGCTACTTTTTGTCTTGATTTTTAAAATTGTACGAATTATCTGTTGGTCTTAAACAACTGGAGCTGCATTGTTTTATTTTATACTACAAGCTGTTAAATGCTTGATTCTAATTTGCAGATGAGCATTTTAATGTGTGCTGGTATTTCAGGTAAATGGACAGCTAAAGTAGTTCCGGCAGGTTTTAAGCAGTGGTGTAAAGTAACTAATTACAAATACTCAAATTACTGTAATTGAGTAGTTTTTCTCAGGAATTGTCATTTTACTAAGTCATGGTTCCCGCTACATTCATTCTTCCATGGCGGAGCGCCACGCCAAAATTCATCCCGCCACGGCTACATTACAGCTTCTCATTCAAAACATTTTATTTTTTTACTAGCGGGTGATAATCGCACCAAAACGTATTAAAGAGTAAGTGAATTATAACAGCGCGAACTTTTCTGTAACCGACCGTAGTAGTGCTGTGCGTCATTTGTTTAACCCTTTAAGGTTACATGCTGACTGACAGATGCGTGAGGCCAGCAAACACGACGTATAGCTGTTTCACTTTACTTCAGGACCCATTAATACCGTATTGTAGGTCTATTAGAGACATTCATAAATATTCCTAGCATATCTAATAAATGTTGGAGACGTACTCGTTACATAAACGCGCTAAATCACACTTTAGCAGGGTTTATTTGAGAGTGCACAAGAAGATCAGTGCGCTCCGTGTTGCCAGATGATGCTGACTGTTTCCAGCCCAAAAGCTGTCGAGATCACAAGCGTTTATACTCTGTTCTAAGCATATGTTTGCGAAGAACGGGGACTATGGCATCTCTTTGGGAGATTAAAACAGGTTTATGAGGGCAGACCGGGGCTGGCGGGCATGCCGTTGCAAAACCGTCAAAATTTTCACTACCCGCCTACGTCACTTTTTACCCGCAAAACCGCCCAATCTGGCAACACTGTCTGCACTTGAGCAGCGCGTATTTGAGGGCGCGCAAGATTCTAAAATTATTGTGCATAGTTTTATAAATGTGTGCTTTTACTTTCCCTTGAGTACATTTTTAGTGCTGTATCGGTACTTTTACTCCACAACTTTCCTTCAACCTGCAGTCAGTTCAATTCACCTTTATTTGTATAGCGCTTATACAATGTACAATTGTACAACTTATACAAGTCACTACTTTATTATTTCCTGTCTAGAAAAATCAGTCCTGTGATTCCTGTCCAATGACCCAGAGACTGTTTAGATGCATGTCACTGATGAGAAGATGACAGATGTTTACTGTATGATGACCGAAATGGCCTTAAACACCCAGCAGGCACAGGGTAACAACATGACATCAGATTTACGTTGTACCCAAATGTCGTGGGGATGTTGCATTTTGTTTGGAAAGGAAAATCAGGTCTCAGAGCTCAACGTCAGACCGACTTCAATGTCTAATGTCCAACCTAATATCAACGTCTAATGATGTTACAGCTTGACGTTGTGTGGACGTTACCACTATGACGTCTATCAGACGTTGGATTTTGGTTGCCATACCTAATGAATAAATGTCAGTATCTGACGTCAATATGACATTGGTTCAAGATGTTGGCTTGACGTCTGATTTTGGTCACTTTCTTACACATCCTAAAATCAAATAAATATCAATGTCATTTGACGTCTGTATTGGGCATCAAAATAACGTTGTCTTTAGACGCTGGCTAGACATTGAATTTTGGTCACCTGACATCACAACCTAAATCTAACCTAATATTAACGTCTTATGACGTTGTGTGCCTGCTGGGCAATAACTAAATGCACTACTGAATGTTACGTTTACACACACACACACACACACACACACACACACACACACACACACACACACACGCGCACACACACACACACACACACACACACACACACAAATTCCATGTAAATGCATCAGCTTTTCAGAGCGTAATACTCACTACTGACTGTCCTTTTAAGAGGTCTACTTTTTACTTTGAGTAATCTTTACAACAGATACTTTTACTCTACTTGCACTACATTTTTAGGCTAGTAATGGTACTTGAGTGATTTTGCAGTACTCCTTCCACCACTGGTTTTAAGTGCATTATTTCTTTAGCATTTTAAAAATAAAACTAGAAATTGGCATTAGTATGAGATGTATATTATTATTCTTTTCACGACTAATTCCTCAAACTTTTTTTTTTTGTTGCAATCTGTTTTGCAAATCATATAGCAAGGTTAGCTGAAATAAATGATGTATAAGTTCAAACTAAACATTATGTATATTGTTTTATTAGAGCAATAAAGAGTCAGGAATTTTTAATTGCAAGCCAAAATTGTTATATAGTAGTCAAATTGTGAGAAATTTCTTTGTTACATTTTATATTGCGTGTTCATATTCTATATCTTGGCAGAAACAACTACTCAATACACCCTCATGAAAAACACTAGTAAATTGTAGTATATAGTACATATGTACTGTAGAGTTTTGAAGCATCCTACATTAATTGTATTATACTGTGTTGTATTATTTGTAACTCTGTTAATGCATACTGTGGTATTAACTATAGTGAACTCATGAAGTGTAATAAATACTGTAATATACTATATTTTTTCTACATTAAAGTGTGCTGCATTGTAGTATAATATAATATCCAGCATGGGGTTGTTTACGCTCACCGGCCACTTTATTAGGTATATCTGTCCAATTGTTTGTTAATGGAAATTTCTATTCAGCCAATCACATGGCAGCAACTCGATGCACTTAGGCATGTAGAGATGGTCAAGACGATCTGCTGCAGTTTAAAGCGAGCACCAGAATGATTCAGTCTGAGTATTTCAGAAACTGCTGATCTACTGGGATTTTCACGCACAACCATCCCTAGGGTTTACAGAGAATGGTCCAAAAAAAGAGGAAATATCCAGTGAGCGGCAGTTCTGTGGGCGCAAATGTCTTGTTGATGCCAGAGGTCAGAGGAGAATGGCCAGACTGGTTCCAGCGGACAGAAAGGCAACAGCAACTCAAATAAGCACTCGTACAACCGAGGTCTGCAGAAGAGCATCTCTGAACACACAACACGTCCAACCTTGAGGCAGATGGGCTACAGCAGCAGAAGACCACACCGGGTGCCACTCCTGTCAGCTAAGAACAGGAAACTGAGGCTACAATTCACACAGGCTCACCAAAACTGGACAATAGAAGATTGGAGAAATGTTGCCTGGTCTGATGAGTCTCCATTTCTGCTGCCACATTCAGATGGTCGGGTCAGAATTTGACATCAACAACATGAAAGCATGGATCCATCCTGCCTTGTGTCAACAGTTCAGACTGGTGGTAATGGTGTAATGGTGTGGGGGAGATTTTCTTGGCACACATTGGGTCCATTAGTACAAATTGAGCATCGTGTCAACGCCACAGCCTACCTGAGTATTGTTGCTGACCATGTCCATCCCTTTATGACCACAGTGACTCCATCTTCTGATGGCTACTTCCAGCAGGATAATGCCCCAATCCTCTCAGGTTTCTTGAACATGACAATGAGTTCACTGTACTCAAATGGCCTTCACAGTCACCAGAGCTCAATCCAATAGAGCACCTTTGGGATGTGGTGTAACGGGAGATTGGCATCATGGATGTGCAGCCGACAAATCTGCAGCAACTGTGTGATGCTATCATGTCAATATGGAGCAAAATCTCTGAGGAATATTTCCAGTGTCTTGTTGAATCTCTGCCATGAAGGATTGAGGCAGTATTTACTATAAATTACTCTATTTATTCATGTTTATCATTACTGAAACCTTTTTCTTTGATTTTTAAAGAACTTGTATGGCTTGAATGAAGAAATGTATGCATTAGCAACTTACACCTGTAAAAAAATTATAATCTATAAACATCCAAAGGGGTTGTTCAAGAGGTCACTGGGTTCAGATCCTCCCAGCCAACAATTCTCAAATCCCATTGCTGTTGCACGCCCCGACACACATTTCATTTGTGCCATGCATCTCTCCTCGGGTAAAACGGAGCACGTTCACCCCCGTGTGATGACGTATGCAGCACGCTGTCCTCAGTAAACTCTCCTCTCCGTCAAGCTCGCGCACAAGTAAACTTTGAACAGAAGTTGCTAGATCTACTCGCGATGCTTTCCGCTGACAAACCCAGAGGAGATTTCACCGCAGAATAAGACGGTCTGGAGGATTGTTTGAGATCTGCCGCGGAATAAATCTTCAGCAGCTGCTGGTGATGTGGGCTGTGTGCGCGCTCGTGGTGCTGTGCGTCCCCGCGGATGTGCGCGCGCTCAACTGCAGCGTGGTGAAAGACGCGTACCGCGCGCTGGGTTTCAGTCCAGATGATGTGCCCGCGGAGCAGACCTCAGGTACTTCATAACACGCAGACATGCTTTAACGATTAAATTAAACTTGAATCATTACTTCTAGTAGATTATGTCCACTATAAATAAAACGTGGAGTGGTTTTAAACACTAAAGAAATCTCCTCAGGCACTTATCCGCGCACTTTAACACACCGCGTTCCCAGATGATAAAATAGGCTACTTATCGTATAGTCTTAACCCAATTTTAGGCGAAATGTGTGACCCAGGGCCAGAAAAGCAGTTTTAAATGCCAATTAAAATTTAATAACGCATTTATATTTATATATAACCTTATAAACAAGCTTTCCATTAGTCTGTGGTTTGTTTTAATTCACATTATTTGCCTG
Organism: Danio aesculapii; assembly: GCF_903798145.1. Classification (NCBI taxonomy): domain Eukaryota; kingdom Metazoa; phylum Chordata; class Actinopteri; order Cypriniformes; family Danionidae; genus Danio; species Danio aesculapii. The sequence goes on along the minus strand of NC_079443.1, from coordinate 52,640,240 downwards.
ATTTGTTTTGATATTTGAATATATGTATAATAAATATAATATAATAAATATAATAAATAATAATATTAAAATTATTATAATATAATAATAATATAATAAATTTATTAATTAAAAATTCATTAACTGAAATTGTGGTTTGATGTAAACAAATTGTCATTAAATATAAGTAAACAAAGGTTATGTTATTTGGGAAATTAGTCATAATATATATTTAATAATGGAAGGAAAAAATGATGTTAGAACAGGTATATGCAATTAAGTTTCTTGGTTTTGGATATTACAATTTGTTGGAAACCCAAATAAGTAATGTGATATCAAAATTAGTGAAAACTGTAGCAATAGTGTATAACGCAAGAATTATCCTGGACAATAGAACAATGTATGTATTATATAACACGCTTATGTTGCCATATATGAGTTGTGTTGAAATTTGGGGCACTACATATAAATCTAATTTAAGATCCTTATGTACAATGCAGAAAAAAGTAATTAGACTGATAGAAAATGTGGTGTATTTGGAGCATACAAATCCTTTATTTTTTAAATTGAAGATACTTGAGTTTAATGATTTGGTTCAATTTAAAACAGCACAATTTATGTTTAAAGCTAGGAATAAATGACTTCTGAAATGCATACTAAAGGTTTTTTTTGAAGAAAGACAAAGGGGATATAATCTGAGGGAGAACAACATTTTAGGAGGTTAAAAACAAGAACAACTTTAAAAAGTTTGTGTACGTCTGTGTGTTGTGTGAAATTATGGAACAGTCTAGAACAGACTCTCAAACAATGTCAGGATATTAATCAATTCAAAAAGTTGTATAAATATATATTATTAAAGGAATATAATAAGGGGGATTGAAAAAAGATAAAATGAGAAAGGTATGATGAAATTGTAATAGGGTGTATGCCAAAGTATGCTAATAGGACTTTTAATTTGCCAGTAACCTGGGTTAAGCGCTTCCGGTGAAGTGTATGCCAATGCAAAATCAGCACATTTAAGGTCTGTTTTCTTTAAAAATCAGCGACCTCCACTGGCTGAGTAATATCCGATATTAAGTGGGTCTCAGATTGTACAAGAAGCACTGCATTACATTACATTTTTCCCTGCCATGCATGTCTTTATGATATGTGCATGTATTTTACCCCAGTATATTTAAGGGAGCTTCTGCGCTAGCCTGCCGATTCTGACGGGCTTTAGTAAATGGCTTTTTGTCTCGTTTTACGCTTGAGCTATTAAATCAATGCCGAAGTCTGTTTAACTGATTGTATTGTAATTAAATTTCAACATTGATGCTGTAAAAGGAATCGTATATAATGGAAAAACTCACAATATCAGGTCACCGGAAGATTATCAGTATGGGAACAACACTAGCTCGGCATATACCCTATTGATGGCTGTTTCCAGTACTATGCATTTTTTTTTGGTCTATGTTATAAAACATAAACATACAAATGGAATCAAAGATGCCAAAAAGATGAAAAATGTCTCATGTAAAAAGAAGAAATGTTTACGTAATAGACGAATGATGTATGTGGTAATGGAGTGGGAAATTAATAAGCTTGTGCTTCATCCCGCCCCAGTCCTTTAATACTGAGAAATAGTTTACTCTGATCTAATTAAAATAACAGATAACATTAACATACGTTTGACCTCCTCTAACTGTTCAAACCATTGTGAATGCACACTCATACCAATCAGTCTATTCAAGAAACAAGTCTGAAATTGGCAGATCCAGAGCCCTGATAGACATCGTGTTCACAAGACTTTGTTTTCTTGTAAAATAGGTGCTTGTATCTATCTACATTTAGCATGAAATAAAGTCAAATTAGATGCTGCTTGTAGTTTAACCTACGGTATCTGAAATGGCTAATGAGCGAATAATAGGTCAGAATACACTAAATATCCTTCAAAAGGCTGAAAACTCCTACATAAGCTTTCTTAATAAACTAGATGTAACTAAAATAAATACATAAATGACAGAAGCATGTATTACACAAACTAATCAAAACAGTTGACCCCCCGCACACTGACTTTATTCCAGTTTTGGGTGGAATATGTGAACCTGGAGGCCACAAAACTAAGAATTAATAAGCTTTCCATTGATGTATGATTTTTAGGATAATATTTGGATGAGAAATGTTTGGAAATCTGTAATCTCAGGCTTCAAAAAAAGACTCTCCTCAGACCTCAGGTACTGGCTCACTTTATAACACACCCGGACAGGCTTTAGTGATAAAATTATACTTGATAGAGTACTTTATAGTAGGCTATGTACACTACAAATAAAACACAGGGTTGTTTGAATCCAATTTTGGGTTAAATATGTGACCCCAGAGACGACTAAACCAGTCATAAGTGTCGGTTTTTGGTAAATGAAATATTTACATTACGTGAAAGTGGAATAAATAAGCTTTCCAATGGTGCATGTATAGTTTATATAGGACAATATTTGGATGAAAGATATTTTAAAAGAGAGATATTGTCTTGGTGTTGTATATTACGCTACAAAAACCTTGTAATAAACTGCCAGTTTTTGTACATTTTTTTATTATTATTATTATTGGACTTATTTCTCTATTGTCATTTCGTGTTCACTATATTAATTCAGATCCCTAAAATGTCAATAAAAGTCACTTTGTTAAACTGTAGAGTTGAATTTTCAACATCTGAAGTCGACAGAGCAGAGATCAACATCCTATAATGCAATTCACAACTATAAATAAACACAATACAGAAATGGTTCATTAACATATATTTGTTTACAATGTAGACTAGTTATAGTACGCATTAAAAAATAGTGGGTGTGAAGTATAATTAACATCTTTGTTAATCCTGAAACATCATTATTGTTCAAAAATGTAATCCACAATTAATCCCTACCCCTAAACTCAACCATCACTATATTAATCCCCAAAATCAGAGTGGCATGATATCATGCAAAAGTACATAACTCAGTCTAAACTTAACATAAACTGAAAACGTGTTACTTAATTCTGATTGGTTGATTGGAATGTTGTCCCAGGATCAACCATGTCCTAATTGGTGAAATCAAACTAATGAAAATAAAAAAATTGATTATTTCAACCCAAATTTAGGTGAAATACAAGACCTATAGGACTACAAATCCAGTTTTATAATAGTAATAATAATAAATAATAATAGGCAACACAGTGACTCAGTGGTTAGCACTGTCGCCTCACAGCAAGAAGGTCACTGGTTTGAGCCTCGGCTGGGTCAGTTGGCATTTCTGTGTGGAGTTTGCATGTTCTCCCTGTGTTAACGTGGGTTTCCTCCGGGTGCTCCGGATTCCCTCACAGTCCAAACACATGTGCTATAGGTGAATTGAATAAGCTAAATTGGCTGTAGTGTATGTGTGTGAATGATAGCAACTTATTCTGCTGTGGTAATGCCTGATGAATAAAGGGACTAATCCCAAGGAAATTGAATGTATATCGAATCTGAGGGTTAAAGTAAATCACCTTTAAAGTTGACTACATTAATGCGTGCTACTTATCAAAAAAGATAAGTTTAGTTAAATTTATAGTCCAAAATAGCTGTACTTGATATGATTTTTGGCATAAAAGAAAAATGCACCATTTTGGCCCATACACTGTATTTTTGACCATTGCAACATAAGGCTGATTTTGTGCATTCAGGGTCACATGACAATCAACTGCTGGGTTAATTTAGTTTTTTGAAAGATGCATTCAGTGCAGACTTCAGGTACCCACTCACTTTAACACACCCGGACAGACTTTAATGATGAAACTATACTTGATAAATTACTTATAGCAGGCTATGTGCACTATAAAAAAATAAAACTATATGGTTGTTTTAATCTAATTATGGGTTAAATATGTGACCCTCGAGAGTTAGACCTCGGGCATAAGTGTCAATTTTTGGAAATTGAGATTTATGCATCACATGAATTTGGAATAGGTAAGCTTTCCATTGATGTCTGTAAGATTTATATATGCATGTATAGATCATTTCAATGTGGTGATGTCATTGGCCCAGTAACATTTCCTGCTTGTTGTCGAA